>NW_010164392.1:10607-13531 GCF_000695765.1 Mesitornis unicolor | reverse complement strand
CCTGCCACATTTCCTGCTGCCTTTTTTTTTTTTTGCTGGCAACTTGAAAAGGGGCACACAGGTAGTCACACTACCTAATAGTCACTTGCCAGTAACGTAAAAACTCTTATGTGCCAATATATTAATCAGCATTATGTGCCAGCCTTGAATGCTGCTTTCAGCTTCCATCACCCAAACAAAATCACACTGTGGCAGTCAAGGAGGAGGCTGACACTGATGACTGGAGGCATGGGCCAAAGTACAGAGCTGGGTGGCCCAGTCAGCTACTAGAGCTGGGGGAGACGTGGAGTGCAGGCAGTGATGTGGATTGCTGAGCCCAGCTCAGCCCCTGCTGCTTCCTGCCAGGGGGATCAGTACCTGCAACCCCAGCCTCTCCCCTCCTCCTGCTGCTAGCCTCTGTGCCTACTCCTCCTCTTTGCATCCAATTAGAATAATTCCAGCTAATTAAAAGGAAGTAATGGATTTCAAGAGGGCACTGTGTGCTGTCCCAATCTCTCTTTCCACCAAGGCTGTTGGAACTGCTGTGGGACAGTTGCTTCTCTAAGGAGGAGCAAGCCCTGGTCTGGGGCTTCTGCAAGCCCAGGTGCCCATGGTTGCTCCAGGGCAGTAAGCATGGCTGTGCCCTGGTCCCACTTGTTCTGTCAAGGGCAAACACTGCCCCATGTAGGGACGAGCACCTGGAGAGCCTGTGCAGCCTGTGCTGGGCCAGGCAGGCATACCAGCAGCTAACACTAAGGTCTAAGGTTTAAATGTACATGAAAACTTAAAATGTGACTGGAGGGCAGTTCCCAGGCCCTTGGCAACCTGCTAATGTGTTAACTGCCCAGTGCCTGCATCCCTCTGGCTTTTGGTGAGGAGAAGAAACACTGTTAGGGACTCCCTCCCTAAGTGGGGATTCTTCATGGGTCACCCGTGGTCCCTGGGGCTGCTACAAGGCAGAGCCACGCTGGAGCACCTGCCTGGGCTGCGCTTGTGCAGGGTTTGGTGGGTGTGGGGCTGGAGCCATCTTCACTGTGCTTCTCCTGGCTGCAACGGTGCTGGTGTCGGCTCTCCCTGCCGTGGCCATGCCAAGGACAGAAAGGCTGCAGCGTGGGTGGTTTCACAGCAGCAGAAAGCTCTGGACTTTGCGTTTCTTCATATTAAGTATGCGAGTGGCCACTGTATCTCCTGATTATTTAATTTGACTTGAAATAAGAGGTATTTGTATTCATTTCCAGAGATGATGTACAGGCCTGATCCTAAACTGATTTAGACAGTATTGTACATCAAGAAAAATGAGAATAGGAAAATCTAATGTATGGGGTTTTTTTTTTAAATAGGGCACTTCACAAACCTGCACGGAATTACAAGCGATAGGCAAATGCTGTCACAAAAGTCTCTCTTAAATGACAAAAGGACATGAAGAATAGCACTTCTCAGCAGCACAATACATGCTCCAGTAATACGATCACATGTTTCCTCTCGAGTAGTTTGTAGTACAAGGGCTCTGACAGATGTCCTCTGTCAAATCTTCCCCTGGTAGCTGGAGATGTTACCTGTGTCTCCCGTTCCCTCTGCCAGCAGCCACCGACCTCTTGGGCAGAGAGCTGGCTTCTCTGGGTGACCATGTGTCCCCTGGTCGTGTTCACCTCTCCATGTCCAAACCTTGCAGTTTGGTTACTGTAGCGTTCTTCTTCCTCTTCCTTCCAAAATCAGTGCAGAGCAATGCTGGAAGCTGCTAGGAAACAGCTGTATTATCAAAAGTGGCTGCGTGCCTGTGGGAGGGATAGTGAACTGATGTTTTCTGGGAATCTCTTAGGATCAGTGCAAACCTTTCCATGGAAGTAAATATTCATTGGACAAGGGCCATATTTTGACTGTGGCTGCAGTTTTTTATTATCAAAGCTGGCTGAATAACACATTTCACCATAAGCATTGCAATTTCTAGGAATTTATTTCAGCGTTGCTTACACCTTTTGGGCTTCCTGTTTATGAACAAACAAATAAACCTGCCCCAAAGCAGGTATTTCCACCTAAGCAGTGTGCCGAGGGGGCTGTGGTTTCATTTACATGGTCTTTATGCTGCTGATTTACTGTGGTTATAAATATAACTTACATATTACAAAATCCTTTTTCTCCCCAAAAATGTGTGAGATCCCAGCTCAAAGGAGCCACAAACCTCTGGTGAATGCTGCAAGGTGATTCTGGGGGGTCAGACTGAATTTGCAGCTCTCTTACGCCGGCTCATGCATGGTGGGGGAAGAGGAGCTGTTGCAGGCAGCATGGCCTCTCCCACCCCATCTAGGGTGGTGCCTTCAAAGGTATCTGGCTTCCTCCACAGAGCATCCCAAAGCACTGCTCAAGCTTCAGCCAAGGTGTTTCCTGGGCTGGCCCTCCAGAAAACCAGGGGAGTGTTGGCAAGCATGTAACTTTGAGAGATGCTTGTTGCCGTTTAAATATATAATAAACAAATGAAAATGGTCTTTTGCCTACTCATGGGAGTGTTCTGTCTTTGGAGTGGCATGAAGTGATTTAGCCATTAAGGTTAATGCTTGTCTTCTTGCTGTCCGTGGAAACTCTGGGCTGGGCAATGCTTAGCCAGTACTTTTAAAGGTCATTGTGCATGAAAAAAAAAAAAAGATCATACACTGCTCATGGAAATGTCCTTAGTAATCACTGCCTGCTCAGGGGAGGAGGGATGAGGCGCTCCTGGAGCATTTATCTCATCCCGTTGATCGTTTGGTGACAGGCCTTGAATTGGTGGCAGCTTTAGCTGCAAGTTGGCATCCCCCTCAGTACTTGGGCCTTCTTGTGCAGCTTTTGCTGGGTGTGGGTGGTGCTGACGGTTACTGAATACTGAGGATGCCAACTCCAGGCAGGCTCCTCATCACGAAAGCTCGCAATCTGGTGACAGGCATGCAGGGCAGGTTTCACCTCCAGTCTCT
>NW_010164392.1:0-10576 GCF_000695765.1 Mesitornis unicolor | reverse complement strand
CCTGTAGGACTCCTTTGGGTTCAGATCTTCCCTTCTTTGCCTTCCCCACAGGACATCTTGCTCCTAATATATCCAGGAGGTAATTTTAATCCTTCTCTCCTCAGACAACTGGCTACCCCAGCGCATAATTAATTTATTAACACACTAACCTACTTTAAAGCAATAATCACTTCAGCGTCACAGCAGATCTCAACCTGGCCTCGTGACAGGGGTTTTCATAGAACCTAGATTCCTTGGTGACAGGAGGCATCCAGCCAGATACCGACCACAGCATTCTCTTCCCGTTGGCCCTGCTCCCTGCAGCTGCCCTGTCCTGGTTTCCCAGGACTGACCCCTATCCTCAGCCCCGCTACCCGCAGTGAAACCTCGCCGTGAAGGGGATCAGTAGGAGTCAGTTCCTTGGAAGTGTCCTCCAGTAGTGCCTTCCTCTTTGTCTTTCCTGAGTGGAACTGCCGGCTTGTGACTTCCCAGAGGAGGAGAGGAGGGAGCTACTGCTTTGCAGCCACTCTGATGTGGGTGTTTAGCACCAGCTCTAATAGCCTCCTTTCTCAGCAAAGTGAACTATATCCTCCACTCATTAGTGCAGCCCTTCAGAGGAAGAGGAGAGAAAAAGAAAAGATCCTATTCAGTCTTGCTGTTTCCAAACAATACAAAGAGGATGAGGACTCCTGTGTTTGTAGTGAGCTTATATAAGAAATAATAATAAATGAGGAAATCCTGATGACCTGCAGTGTGCCCTGAGCCCTAACGTTTCTGGCGCTTGACTGCCTGTGTTCAGACTTGCAAAGTGAAATGAAAGCAGCTTTTAAAGTCTCTATTCTTCTCTTCTGCTGTGAAATTCCTGCCTCTCTTTGTTGAGTATGATCTTTGTTGGTGTTTCCTTTGTGCCTGGAGTAATTTCTGTGTTGAGAGTCCGTTGTGCTGCTTCCCAGCGCCGCCGTACAGTCATTGTTCGTCCTGACACCGAGGCTTCCCGGGAAGCGCCTGCTCCGCGGCTGCCGTGCCGGCTGCCAAGCGAATGCACCGGGAAGGCGGCAGCGGTGCCTCGAGTGCCAGTGCAGAGAGTCGCAAAAAAGCTCCCCATTCCCGCTGGAGTAAGCACCCACAAACTCTTGGGCTCTTCGGAGGCTTCATGTAGCCAAAAGGAGTCAAAAGTCTTATGCAACACTCCCTGCTCTGAGAGATTTGGAGACTGCTGTGCTCCAGGTGAAGGTGGGAAGGTGAGCAGATCCCACAGCCCAGCCCGTGGCCAGGGCTGGAGAGCAGCAGTCCTGTAAAATGGGCTGGAAGAAGCAATCCTGCCTTCTGAGAGAGGGCTCCTCAGGTTCCTGAGACTTCATTTTACGCTGTGTAGAATGGATGTTAATGAATATTAATAAACATTGTTATTCATTATTTCAACCTGCTTGAAGCTCCTGAAAAGTACATGTTTGGGGCTATGCAAGGTGTGAGCTGACCTTAATTCTGCTTGCAGTGAGCCATGTGTGCTGACAGCCTGGCACGCGTGCCAATGCCTCTGCTTTATTGGTCGTCCATGGGGACAGCTGAGATTACACTCTGTGTGAGAAGTTAAGCGTGCCTCATACATCTGCAGGAGCAGGGCGTGCACATTTCATTTTATAACTTTTTCCTCCTTCTCATCTGTAAACTTCACAGTCAGGGTAACAGATGGGGACAGCTTGGATGTTGCAGATATAGTTCGATGTATATGGGCTTGGGCCAATGTCCTACTGAAGCTGAGGGTTGTCTTCCAGTCTCAGGATTGTGGTAAATGAATTAATGCAGGCCCTAGGTTCATCATAAATACTCACCCTGTCCAAGGAGTGATGGTGTCTGGTGTGTGTCTAGAATACAACATCCTGTGAAGGCAAGCTCTAGTTCAAAGCTGTGCTGAGCTGTGTCATCCCTGATGCAATGCATGTTCTTGCTGTGCCAGGAGTTTTCCAGGCCTGGCTCAGGAAAGCAGAGGAGCACATGCAGGAACGCAGTGCAGTGGTGGAGCTGAGAAAGACTGTTCCCGGAGAAGTCTGCATGGCTGCTGTGAGACCAAAGCCAAGGTCCCAGCAGGGCAATTTGCTGACCAGCTTCTCTCAGAGCATGGTCTGAGCAGAGCAGTGGGTGCACATTGGGGGCTGCTCTCTCTGCTGGCAGGGCTGGCCACTTCTTGCCCCTCAGCTAGCAGTGCAGGGAGGGGAGGATGCACCCAGCTCCTGCTGTGAGCCACCCTTGGGGACCTAGTGCAGATCCTCATCCTGGTTTAGCCAAGCTGGATGATAAGTTCGCTCTCCCAGCCACTGGTGAGCTGCTGCACGCCATCGCAGATGTGGGATGTTTCTTTTGTTCTGTCACTCACCTGTGTGCTTTAGTGTCTTTGTGTCACTCCAAGGTATTATAGCTGAAGTAGGCAACAAGATTTATTCTTTTTGTCCCTCTGTTAAGGGATGTCTCCTGGATGTTTGAAGAGGCAAACCCGAGCTTGCACACACCTCAGCTGTGTGACTGGCTCAGGATGCTGTGGACATCCCTGGCTTGGCTGATGGCACCCTCGCTGTCCCCCTGACCCTGGGGACATGGTGCCATGCCCAGAGTGAAAACCTGGCTGTAAAACTTTTAAGTCTCTCTTTCCATAAGCAGAAATGGGGGATTCAGCCTGCTTCCCTCCCTCACCACCATGTTTCCTTGGAGAAAGCTGCTTTAAACTTCTTCCCTGGCTTGTCCTGCCAAGGCACAGCTCAGTGCATTGCATCTGCCTGTCATGTCACATTAGTGTTTGCTGTGAGCCATGCCATGACATCCCAAGCAGACTGGCGTACTACGGAAATAAAGTTGCTCTATGTGAAAATGGAAGAAGTTGTAGATTTCCAGAAAACAGACTGGAGAACATCAGCTGCAAATGGGAAGGAAAAAAAAAAGGCTTGTCTGAGTGGATAAGGGATAGCTTTTAAAAGGCAGACCCAGCTTCTACCGATGTCAATGGAAAGCCGTACACGAACATTAATGGCTATGGAGTCATGCCCTAAAGCATTATATTTTTTGGGATTATGTCAAATCATTGTATCTCAAACAAAGCTTTTGTGTTACTATAATAAGGTCTTTTTTTGATTCAACTACTTAGGTTAGCTCTTTAGTGAAGTCACTTCACCTCTCCCTGCCCCTGAAAATAGCTCTCATGAAACCTGTGAAACTTTATTGAGTGCTTCGAGATCTGTAGGTGGAGTTAGACTATCTGAGATGCATTGTTACCACTCTCACTAGAGAACAATTTGAAGGAGAAAAAGTGTTTGTGATCCTTTGGGTAGATCTGCAAAAGGTGGAAAAAAAATAAGTAGTTTGTCCCCTATTAAAACACTGTGAAATACTCTGACTCTGGAAGAATTCCCTTGTGCTTTTAGAACCCCCTTGAGTTCAAAGCATCCACCCCCCGATGCTCTAGCTTAAGCTGTATCTTGTAATCTCTGTTGTACCCTTTGGGAAATTTCCCCATGGCTTTGTTTACACAAGAGAGACTCTTCTAAGGAAATTTTATTTAAAAAGACATTTTTTAAAAGTGGGATTTAAATAGTAAGCTACATTCTTCCTATCAGCTGTTCTCTCACTTCATGCATAGTGGATCTTGTTCTTAAATAGATACCATCTCTTGTGTGGCATGTGTGTATCTGTGATGATAAGGGCAAGTATCTGGCTGAAGCCAGTGAAGATAATAGTGGGCCTGCTGCTCCCCAGCTGGTTTCTGTCTGTCTGGACTCCTCATTTGGTGCAGTTAACCACCGCCTGCACCATCTTCACTGGTGCTGGAGGCCAGGACAGATGACTTTGCACTGGAGCAGAAGTGGAGCACTCACAGACCCACTCCACCAGTGCTACTGCAGGTCACCTCCAGCTGGCCAGAGGGACAAGCACTTGCAGGCACTGACGGTGCTCACTGTTTTCAAAGTGTGGGTCTATGAGTGATGTCTCCATTCAAGGAAGCATCTTGAAGCAGGCTGGTGGTTACTTTTTTTTGTCATTGGTTCTTATGGGGAGGACACTGAAACTTGTTCAGGTTTTTCCTTGAACTGCCATCTAACCTTGTCGTGGAGGTGGCAACAGGAGCTGAATATTACAGATTCTTTTTGCATTGCTCTGATAAATATTGTCTACAGGGTACATTGCAACAAATGATACAAGTCCCAAATACAGAACTTTCAGAGACAGTACACAATCCGATAATCTTATTATTTGCTACTCCTACACAATTTAAGAGCAACATCAGATCAGCCTTAGGTATTGCTGCAATAGAAATAATTAATAAAAATCAATCTGCTACCTATAATGTCTTTAAAAAGCAATAGAGAGCATGCATAAGTTACTCCAAACAGCTCTGCCTCCCAGGCAGGAGCTGGGGGTAACATCTTCTGCAACTTCTCACCTGAAAGAGGAAATAATTGTTTTGCATTCAGGTTCATTCTGAATGTTGTGAATATTATGGTAGTGTACTGGCAGAAAATGGTAAATTTTTAAGGGCTTATTTGTAAAACATGAATTTTGAGCTTTTAGGAAGAACTGTTTACAGCCGGTGCTCATTCTAAGGGTTATGGGTAGCTGAGCAAGGCTGAGCACTGGTGATGCACTCAAAAAAGCAGATATGGTAGATGAGGGAGGACTTTCAGCGAGTACTCTGACAGGACATGTTTTTCAAGGTGCCCTCACACAGGCTGCAACTCAACCAGGGAGGAGCAATCAGGGAATAATGTGCAACACAGAGCCACATGGTGTTTGCCTCTGCAGCGTGAATACCAGTTGTCCCTGGAGGCCATCACCTCTATAAGCAGAAGTGTTTCCATCACAGCTTTCTCCATATGATGGCTTGGAGATTATTCCCCATTCGGACCAAAGCATGGCTGTGCTTTGACCTCCCTTCTGTTACCAGCCCACACCAGGGTTGGAAGTGCCTGAGCAGCAAGCGGGAGGCTCTAGTGGTGTCTGCGGCATACGCCAAGGATTTAGCGTTACTAAGCACCATTTAAAAGCAGTAGCAGCAGCAGGAGCTCTGTATTCATAATAAAAAATTCTTCAGCAAGCAAAGCAGTATAAGGAGATACAAAGGAGCCTGCCCAGTTGGGAGTAATTTGCAGATGGTTCTGGTTCATTTGTTGACTGCTTTTTCTCTGTCTTCATCAGCCACCACTTCCCTTGGTTTAGCAGCACACTCTGAGCACATTCTTTGCTTCAAGCACCTGAGAAGTCCCATTGACTTCAATGGGGCGACTAATGTGCTTGATTAAAGGTAAGTACCTGCTTCAGTGCTTTACTAAATCTGGGAATAGAAATAAATGGAAGGATCCTGCCTGCAGAGGAGCGACCTTCTGGAGAAAGGTTTACACAAGAGGTAGAAGATACTGGTCCTAGGGCCGACTTCATATTTACCTCCTAGTGTCTCTGGTGATATTTATTTGGAAAGTTATACACGCTGAAAACATGGCTCCAAAGTAAGGAACTGATGGTTGCAGGAGGAGAAAATTTATTTCACTGGTTTGTAAATGTAAAGAAACTATGAAAGTGAGGGGAGGTGAAGAAAGCACTATTCACACTTTTAATCTTATATTAGGATTATTTTGAAGTTAGTAAATATGAGCCCTGCAGAAAATCTGGATTACATTCCCCAGCTTGCTCCCTGACCTTGGTCAAGCCTCATTGTACATCTCCTTGTGTGTCCTACATGGCTCAGTTTTCCCGAGTGCAAGATGGGGATGATTATACAGATGTCACTAATAAAGGCCTTCACAACTTATTGACAGCAAATCTCTATTTATAGTGATAAAAGTCGACAGACCGCACTTTTTGTGCGCCTCAGCAGCGGTGCCCTGAGCTCTCTCAGTCTCTGTCTGGTCAGCAGGAGCCACAGCTGGAGAGCCCATGCTGCAATCCTGCTAACACATGCAACAGCTGCTGAGCTTCATGGACTAACATCCTGGTGTGGTGTGGTAATCTTTCATCGCTATCAGTTGTGCCTGCTAATTATTAGTATTAATTATGTAGGGAGTGGTGTTTTATAGGCAAACAGAAGACAAGTTTCCCATCCCAGGAGATCCATAGTGTAAAGTCGACAATAAGAGAATCAGAGCAGACCCAGAATGTTTTAGAGGAGGAACACGAAGGTGAGGAAGCCCATCTCACCTTTCGGAGCACAAAGGATGCGGCAGGATGACCCGGCTCGCCATTAAACTGGAGTGGCAGAGGTAAAACCAGCACTCCTTGAGTACTTTGTTTGAGGTTGGCTTTGTAATGCCCCTGGCCCAGCCTCTGAAATCGGGGCTGGTTCCCTGCAGTGGCTCCTGGTTGGGGATGCTGGGTGGGAACAGGTTGGCTATAAATGCTCTTCCTGATGGTGAGAGTCAGTCTCTTTGAGAGCATAAAGTGCTGGTGAGGTCCAGGACAGAACTAACGGGCTACTAGTCTCGGCGGACTAATGGGCTGGCTAATAAGGACATGGATTTTGACATCACAGAGCAAATAAAAATTGGCAGGCATTAACCTCAGACATGTCTGCTACTTAAAGAAATCCAAGCCCCTCTCTTACTCTTCGTTCTGTTTAGCATATTAATGTTTAATTCCATTAGCATCAGCGGCTGTGGCTGCTGTTCAGCCCGGGAGCTGCTTGGGTGAGCCTTTGAAGGTGCCAGTCTTGGAAAGGGGACCCCACAGCTGGCTGGGAGCCAGGGTCGGCCCTGCCCCGGCTCATCAGCCAGCAGCAGTTGTTAATGTTGCTGCTCCCAGCATCTGCCTCTTGTTTGTGCTCCCCTGCTAATTCAGCATCAACCGCTGCTGCCCACTCCGCAGGCTGTCTCCTTCCTGACACATGGCTTCTGTGTTGCCTGTCTGTTCACCGCGGGGGGGAAGGGGTGAGCTGGGGGGACCGTGTTTCTGTTTGTCTTTCTCTCTCTTCTCCACTTTCACCCCTTTCCCTTTCATCATTAGAGTGCAATTCCTGCGTGTCTTCCAGGAGAAGCAAGGTTGCAGGGGCTGCTTCCAGGACGCAAATAGAACAGGACCACAGCTCCTCACAAAGAAATGAACCATGTTCATTCATCTCCTCCAGCCTCCCTGCTCTCCTCTCCTTGCTAAGTGGCAGTGGCAGCAGCAGCATGGTGCTCAGTGGTGCATTTCCCTGTGTTCGACTCGGCAGCCCTGCACCTCTGGAGAGAGGATTGGTCGCAGGAGGACAGGAAAGAAGCAGACCCAATGTCTGGTGCGATTCCTTACAGAGCTTAGAAATCTAATCAGCGCAGTGGTGTTCTATTTTTCTCTCCTTTCCCCCTTAATGCTTCCCTTTAAACGATATATTAAAAATAGGAATATTAATTTGGCAGATGGTACAATTGGGCTTTTGGCAGGAGCCTGCACACTATGTTGTGGAGCTGCAGACCTCCGTCTCCACGCTGGAGCACTGAGCGATGTTCTGGCTCCTTTCCAGGTACTGCCTTCCTCCAGCCCCTGCTCCCTCCTCCCAGCGCTGGGAGAGCTGGCTGGGGTGGAGGGAGCTCCTAGGGGTCCTTGCTCCAGCTGTAGCCAAGCAGCTTTGATTTCTGACAGTTCTGAGCTCGTTTCTCCTTTAATTGCAGTCAGGTTTGATGGTAGTGGGAGCTCCATGTGTGTAAGCACAACATTACTTCTATGGGTGGATACTTAAGGCTTAGTCCTGAGTTTCTGTGGGGTTGGTGGGATCTTCGGGCTTTTTGCAGTGTGAGGAGGCATCCCTACTTGAAGAGTCTGCAGGAACTGAGTGTGATGGGGCTTGTGATAGGGAGGGAGGTAGTAAAGTAAAGCATTTCCAGTCAGAATGATTTTATAGACTTCTCTGGGTTACTGAGAAGTGGTTTATTTTCTTTTTTTTAATTTTTTTTTTATTCTGGTATTCTGGTTGGTTTAAGCTCCCATCCTAGAGGACCGTTCTGATCTTTTATTGTTTTTCATTGCCTGAATTTTCAGAAAGACTACAAAGTCAAATTTCCCCTAAATTTTCTCTGCTGGAGCTTTGGCCCAATGCTTCAATTTCACCAGGGGCAAAATGAGCCTTAATTAATCCCTGCATTTATGCTGTACCCCTTTTGCCTGTCTGTAGCATCCTGTTATTTAGTGTGTGTCTTTCCATGCTGTGCCCAAAACCCACCTCAGACCAACCTTGGGACTGTAATTCCTCTAGCCTCAGCAGGGGCTTGGGAGTGGCAGGGAACAAAAGCAGAGTCAGGTTTTGCACTTGCAGTTCACTTTTAACACTTGTGCAAAGATTTTTGTCTTCCTAATCTTTGGACGTTTTTGTTGTTCTTGGAACTCCTTCCAGCTTGTCCGTCTTTGTTACTAGGCGATGCCCAGATCTGGGCATGCTGCTTCAAACAGCGGCCTGAGGAGCGCTAGGATAATAGCAGATAATAGAGCAGAATAATTACCTTGCTGGGTTGCAGCAGCCTGATGTTATTGGCTTCTGTTCAATCGATCATCCCCTCAGACCACTCTCTGTTGTATAGCTGTTTGGCCAGATATCTCCATACAATCTCTGCCCTTTTGTTTATTCCTTTCTATGTGTTAATCTTTTGCATTTGTCTGCTGAATCTCTTTGTATTGATTGTGGGCCACTTCCTTAATTTATCAAGCTCGTATTGTATTTTATTTCTGTCCTGCAAATTATTTGCTACCCTCCTATTCTGGTAAAATGTTCAGATTTGATTAGCATACTCCTGGTCTGGTTTCCAAGTTTTATTAACAGCTATTGAATTATATTGACCTCACAGGGCACTCAGTGGGACCCCACTTAACATTTCTGCTCACTGGACTCTGAGCTGTTGAGGTATGCACACATGTATTTTTAATCAGCAGCAGATCTTTGTTCTTGTAGTTAATTTTATTCACACTATTTAAAAAGCCATGTGATGTTTTGATAATAAAACTTATGATCTGTGTAGCTCCAGCCACTTGCTAGTATCTTGCTAGTGATAGATATTATATCTGACATGGTGGTCTCTGAGCCATTGTCCATTGGATGAGCAGCCTATACCAATGGGCAGGATTTGTGTAGTGTCTGAAGTTAAAATACCATATTGCATTGTCAAAGAAAGCCTTTGAGGCCTTGGTCCTGTACGAAGACTCCCCTGTTCCCCAGAGCATTCCCACTCAGTGCCCTGGGCAGGCTGGGAGCTTGGGTTTGTGAAATGATGCTTGTGTTCAGCAGCTCGCTGCTCCTGCTCTGAGAGGGAATATCAGCAAGAAACTTGTTTCTGTGGACTCCAATTAATCATGAGCATAAAAGTGGACTGTTTGCAGGGGCAGGGGTTGTGCAAAGCCCATGTCAGGGAATGAAGGCTGGTCCCTGCAGTGAGGGGATAACCCAGAGTCAAGTCCCTGGCACCGACATGGGTGGCAGTATCTTGTACCTCCTCTGGCTGGCTCCTTCCGGCCCCTGGGTAGTCTCGCTTTGCAACTAGACACCCTGCCCTTCAAAAGTGCATATCTTTAGCGGGTTTTCCTTGCTCTGTTTGGGACAGAAGTTGCCTTTAAGAAAAAAGAAGTAGTGGCAGAAAAAAACCTCAACCCAGTCACTAATTCAGTCACATGCTTCTGACTGCCAGAACCAGCTTGCGTTTCACGTGCTGGCTTTAGGTGATCGCTGCTTGTCAGCCCTCAATGCGGCTCAATTTGCCAGAGCAAGCAAAGTCTCCAAGGCTTTGAGGGAGCATCCCTTCAGTTTTGGTCTTGGCTGACACTGCAGATCCCTGGATAGCGAATGTCAGCCCATCCCTTTTCCACTCATGGAAAATACATTCCCAGCACATGAGGAAAAATCAAGCCTTAATAAAAATTAATCCCACTGATCTGAGGCCATTTTAGAAAAGTTGGGGCTAAATTCCTCTGGCAGGCTTTGCACTGCATGGGGCTTGCCTGGCTTTCAGAGTTATCTTTTTAGGGTTTTTTTGGTTTGTTTGTTTCTTTTTGTTGTGGTTGTTCTTTTTTTTGTGTGAGTGCTTCCCTTCTGTGCGTCATTAAATGCACTTTCATTTTATCTGGCATTAAGAGTAAAGGGAAGCTGAGCTGTGATCACTCTGATTTTCCCCTGTCCTCCTGAGAAATGGGATGTTTGCTCCCTTGTCATCCCTCATACTCCCTGAAGCCCTGGGGACAGACCTTGGGGTTACCTTGCCCTGTGCTGGTCCCTCCATCCTCAACGGTGAGTGTAGCTGTGCCCCGCTCCTCTGCCTCTGACAGCTCCTTTTCCTGCTATCTGTTACTGAATTACACAGCGTCTTAGTTTTCTCGTTTTCCTTGAAGACTGAATCAAAGCAAGTTTACTAGTCTCCTTGCTGTCTGTCAGAACTGACTTTTTTGACTGAGCCTGTGACAGGTGATGTTCCTCCTCTCCTCTCTCCCAGCAACTCTGAAGGGAAGAAGGGGCTAGGAGAGAGTACAGCAGAAGTACAGGGATATTGTGAGGCTGTGCAGGGAGAAAATTAGAAAGGCTAAAGCGCAGCTGGAAAAGTGCTGTTAAAGACAATAAAAAGGGCTTTTATAAATACGTTAGCAATAAAAAGAGAACTAAGGAGAGTCT
>NW_010164391.1:0-7434 GCF_000695765.1 Mesitornis unicolor | reverse complement strand
TGAGGATTTTGGCAGTGCCACACTGAAGCAGTGGTTCAGCTTTAACCCAGACATGGACAACATCTCTAAGCATGAGGATTTTGGCAGTGCCACACTGAAGCAGAGGTTCAGCTTTAACCCAGACAGGGACAACATCTCTAAGTGAGAGCATCACTGGTCCTTCCAGTCTCCCATACTGAGCTACTGTCCCTGTCTCCATCCGCATAACCAGTGGGTCCAGCAGCACTTCACCACATCAGCTCCACCTTGCCAAATCAGGTGTGACACCCGGGAGTGTGTCAAGGCACCGTCACAAACAGCGAGCGGCACGCGGTGTCAGCGGAGGCAGCCACGGTGAAGGATCGCGTTTTACAGTCAAGCAGCAGATCAGGCGACCACAGGAGTCCTTCTGCCCTCTAAGAAGGAACAGAAGCAAGGCACAGAGCAGGGGCACAGAGAACACCAGCACCAAAAGCATCCAAGAACAGGAGGGTGCATCATCAGCCTTGCCCGATTTCTGTGGAAAGAGCAAATCCGGGCACAGACAAAGCACAGAACCACTCACTGGGCTCTGCAGCCACCCAAGGCTCCCAGCACGCAGGGTGCTCTGAACAGGATCCCTGCACCAGCGCCAGCCCGCCCTGCGCGCTCCCTCCTCCATCCATCCCTTCGAGGGAGCTGTGAAGTGATTACAACCCGTAAGGCCCCTCGCAGTCGCCGGGCAAAGCACACACAGGAAAGCCTGGGTTGCTGGAACGAAGCTCCTGGGTAAGCTGGAGGCTTTCCCATAGCCTATTTACAGCCCAAAGTGAGGATCCACATTACCTGATCACAGCTACAGAGAAAACCAGTGCAAACAAGGGCACAGGCTTGCGACAGCCAGGTCGAAGCATGGCAACCATTAATCCTAGAGCCCATTCCTCACTGCAACACCATGAGATTCAGCCTTGCAACCGCTGGTAGCTGGCACTGAACCACGGTACATGGACGAGCTCAGGGCAGGGACCCAGTCAGCGCTCACCCTGTAATCATTTCTCTTTGTGTCCATAACCCCAGAGTCAGGGCAGATTTGAAGATCAAACCATCAAGACTTTGCTCAAAAGCAAACAGATCAATGTGAAGAGGGAGAAGTTCACCTTCCTCTTGAAATCAAAACCAGACAACCCAGGATCCAGCTGCCCGGGACAGCCAAACACCAGTGCAGGCAAACCCAGTGGGGAGCAGGGAAAGGCAGCTCGTGAAAAATAAGTGAGTGAAATCGCTCCTTTCCTATCGCAGAGGAATTGGTTGGCTACGAGCAGGACCTCGGGAAAACAGCCCATGATAAATGGAGAGAGCAGTGTGGGAATTAACCACCGCGCTGCTGCCCTGCAAACACACCCGGGCAGCTCTGTTTTCTGCACATTTTGCAGTATTTCTGTGCCACAGGAGCTCCCCCACGGGGCTCTGCCTGCAGGATCATGGCCATGAAGAGGGGACTGTATTCTCCACCATGCACAAGGCAGAGGAAGGTGTTATCTACTTAAAACCCCTTAAATCACCCCAACAGACCTGAACATACAGAAATACAGCAACCAACATCATCACAGAAGATAAGACCTAGCTTGAACTTCTGCTTTGTAAACCAGCAACAGCACCTGAAGACTAAGTAGGGGAAAGACAAGCCTAAGCTGTTGGGAGCTCCCCTATCACTGCATTAATGACAACACTGATTAGAAACATCCATCATCTTTCACCCCTAAGTAACACTTTGAAGATGGCACAAACACAGCTTGAAAAATAAATGGGCAGAGAGAAGAATTGGGGCAGGAACCTGTTTCCCCAGGGCATTAAGCTCTGGGTGCTCAAAGCAAGAGCATTCAGACGCAGAAGCCTGGAAAGAGCAGAAAATGGCATTTTAAAGAGTGCTTTAGGTGTCCATTCCTGTCACTGGATGTAATTAACTCCTGCATTTAGAAGAACTAATCGCAGGCAGGCTTTGAAGTTAACACCTCCTCAAGGACATGGGAAGGGAGTGTTCTTTATTTTCCTGTCCTCACTATTGTTTTACTGGGGTCTGTCTTTCACACAGCCAGTGTCAAAGGGAGGGCCGAGGAGTCCTGCTGCCCCTTCTTCTACAAGAAAGTTCAGGCTGATAAAAACAAAAGGAGACACATTTAAGCGTTAAAGAAACATTTGCAAACTGTTTTGCTTTCTGGTACCCTGGTTTTCTGATGAGAAACTGGGATTTAGGCTGCAGGCAAAGAAATGAGAACGGAAAGCTTGCTTTAATACTGGAACAGAGCAGCGGGGAGAGGACGAAGACCCAGATAAAATCAATAGATGAACACCGTTCTCAAGAATACTAGAGCTTAAAATGTTAACACTATGAAAGTGTTATGACCTGGAAAAATATTTGGAGTTATTTTTAAATGACCAGACTTGCTATCACTAAAGAAAGCCATCTAAGTTTCTGTATGCCATACAAAGAGGTAATTTAAGAACTTCACAGTGAATCAAAACACGTGAATTTTCCAACACCATCCCAATACCAACTCCTCTGCAGAGGGCAGCAAGACATTATCCATTTAGGTATGTGGAATAATAAACAAAAAAACGGATGAACACCTATTTCCCTTCAGGTAGGGGGATGCAGGGAGAGGGAAAGGGGGAACTACCCCTGTTTTTCGGGGTAGGTAACTCTGTGCCCCAAGGGAACTTGCTCCCGGGCTCCTACCAACACCGAGCCAGGACCAAAAGCCGCAAGACCTCAGAGCTTCTGGGGCTGCGACTAAAGCAGAGAGAGAGCCATCATCCCACAGGCTGCCCAATCTTCATTCCCAGTTTAAAGCGGCTGCATTGCGTTTCAGGCATTTCAGTCTCAAAAAAAGGAGCTGGACTACAAACGACTTCATGAAAGCAACAAAATCATCTGAAAGATTTGGCCTACAAAGACAAGGAGAGAATTCAATCTGCAGCTTACAGCAGAGTTGATAAGCAAAGATTTGTTGCTGTTGCCATAATACTCAAGAAAGGCAAGGGGGAAAGTGTGTGTGTGGAGCTGGTTTTTTTAAAAAAAATCATCACATGAAAAGCTGTTGGAATATTTTTTTCATCCTTCAAAGCTGTGATTTCCTGGCCTGTGGAATATTTTTTTCATCCTTCAAAGCTGTGACTTCATGGCCTAATCTGCCCAGGGGAGAAACTGCAACACTTTGGTGGTAGAGGTGTGAGTGCATCCCATGAAGCCTTTTCAGCGCCAGAACATCACCTGCTAAAGCAGGCAGAGTGCAGGTGAACCCACACATTTAACTCCTTCCAGGGATGAGCAGCTCAGGAGGACCTGCTCCTTCCACAGGAATTAACATGTTAAACACACCAGGTAACTATCGTGCCTATGAATATCACTTAGGCTTGTCCATAGGAATGGGGAAACAAATACCTCTTAACATTAATTAAACCATTTGAATAATTCTCCCAGACCGTTATTGCCAGTAGAGATAGGAAAGCAAAAAAGCTCATTTTCAAAACAATCCGAACCACTGTAAGGAATAAATCACGTTAGATTATTTCACTTTAAAAAAATATTTAAAAAATTATAAGAGAATGCCCTTAGGCAGCAAGTGAAGCCATTACCTTTAGTGTGATACATAATAGCAGCCCTCAGGTCAAAAGAACCCCAGCTATCTTTCCTTTCTAGGCCTCTCTGGTACCTCTGTTCTTTGGCGGAGGCTAGCAAATTGTTCGTGGGAGAGGCCAGAGGATTCTCTATTTCATAGTCTTTTGAAAGAAACACTAAAGCACCTTGGCTACCGGTGTCTGCCTTTTGTAGGTCACCTGTGTGATGCGACTCCAAAGCTAAGACACCACCCTCACCAGCAGTCCCAGGCTTAAGAACAGCACTAAGAATTGGAGGGCTAGTCCGTTTATCCAGCTCGTAAGCCTTAGGAAACACAGGTTGTTCAGTTCCTGAGGGAAGGATTTCAGCACACTGCGAAACCAAAGCGGCAGGATATTCCCCTTGAAATGTCACTTCCATTAACTGATTATCCGCTGATTTCCCCACCACAGTTTCGGGTCCAGCGCTGGGTTCGTTTATGAAAGACAAACCCCACTGATTCTGGAAGATATCTCCCAGGTTCTGCTGATTCGTCTGCGATGGGAAATCCACTTGCGCCGTACCCAGGAGCACAGTTTGCATATTTGAAGGGTAGATAAAAAGGCTGGATTTCTTTTGTTCGAGAGCTGTTGGGGCTGTACTCACGTCCTGGGGTGCCGACTCAGAGGAGGTTGATGGTACAGTACTAGCAGCGGGTGCGAGCAGCGGCTGGGTCCCTGGAGCATAGACACCTCCATCGGTGCCTGCCAGGATCGGCCCGTTGGAGAAGCTGGCAGAAGTCACGGATTTCATCGCGGACATGGGCACCTGGGACAGCCGATTCGATGTCTGGGTCTGAGTCTCCCCCGCAGATGACGAAGACGATGAAGATGATGTGGATGGGGTCTGAGCTGCTTTGTTGAGGTTCTCTTTAACTTTGCTTGCATAACTTATTTTGGGAACAATTTTAGCACTGCTATTGTCCACTGGAAAAACTGGGGGTGGTTTAAATAAGGTCCATGAATCCTCTTTAGACGTAGCCGACGACGCGTGCTTCCCTTTGGGCCGGTCATCAAACTTCTTGCTGCTAATCCCAGGTTTGGCATCAGAGTTTTTTCGCTGTACATCCCCAAGCCCAGGCTTTCCCCGGCCTGCTCCACCAGCCCCAGCCTCGTATTTCCAAACAGGCTTAGTATTTTCAATTCGGTTCCCCTTTTGTTCACTATAATCGGGCTTGAAGCTCTCAAGTTCCTGTTTTAAGGTGGGTGCGCTGACCTCCTGCTGCATTATTTTGTCCTGTATTAGATTCAAGTTCTCACAACCCTTGGCACTGTTGCGCCTGCCTTTCCGTTTTTTCGGCGTGGTATATCCACTTTCGGAGCCACTACCATCGTTATCGGCCCCTTTGCCTACGTAGCCATTTGTGATGTAGCCGGAGTTATTGGTGACCACACCGTTTGGAATAGACACTCCCTCGGGCTTGTCTGAGGACTGGCTTTCTCTAAGTTTGTTCTCGTAGGACTTCTCATTCTTTTTGTCCATGCTATTTTTCTGAACGAAGTTCTTGGGTTTGATCCCAGCTTTCCCCAAAGCGCTGGCCTTCACCGTCTGCTTTGGGGTGGCGTTAGTGTCTACGAGCTGCTGGCTGCCATTGGGTACCCTGGATCCTGGGGCGGTGGCTTCATCAGAGCACAGGCCCTTTAATGACACTTCTCTGTCTCCTGCGTTGCCATTTAGCTCTCCGTAGCCTAGAAGAAAGCCAAAAACAACAAAAGGCAAGAATCAGAATGTGAAACGTTAAACTTCAGATCGCAGAAAGCTGTAATCAGCCCCAAACATATCCAGTTTCCTCAAGCATTCCTATTTTAAAATAGGCAAACATTCAGTCTCTGATGTACAAAAGCGTATGCTTATTTGCTGGAAGCCACGGCAAGAAGAGTTAAAGTAAAAAGCACCAGCAGCTCCCGACTCTCCCATACAACAGGGTGACGTATAGGTAAGAAAACAAAGCAAAAGAACATACAGATGCTATGTAAGGAAAATACACCGTGCAAGCTGGAGAGCTATTTCATCAGCTACTATTTCCAGGTCACATCGAGGAAAAAAAATAATTCCCATGATGCCTCAAGACAGAGGGATCCTTTGCTACAAGATTTGTTGAGGTTCAGGATCCACACTGCCAACAAGGGCCAGCTCCCAGGCCTGCAGCACCAGCACCAGCAGCTCTCCTTCCCAACCTCCTTCCCACCCTCCTCCCAAACCCCAACACTTGTAAAGTGGGGAAAAAAACCAGCTTCCCAAAAGGACATGGGCAAGTTCGGGTGACTGCACCACTCACTTCATCAAGTGACACTAAGACAGCAACCAACACCTCCCTGCACGTGCTCTTTAGCATTGAAAAGGTGATCAAAAGGAGAAGAAATGCAGCCCTGCGGGCACCTTCCCACCACTGCCAGCAACTGGTGTCCTGCCCACTAGGAAACTGGTATTCCAGAGTCCCTGGGAGACCCAGCACTGACTGGAGACCCAAGGAGTGAAGTACTTGCACAGTACTGAGTATCAGCTCATCAAACCACGAGATTATGCCATACACTCAGATTTCCTTTCTGCTTCTCAAGTTCTAGGCCTTATGGGTCTGAAGTGAATCCTGAGAGCGCAATTCAAGTGGAGCTGGAAGCCCAGACCGAACCATCTCACCTTTATTTTATTTTTTTCCCCTTCCTTTCTAAAAAGAAAAAAAATCTCTGGCCAGAGACCAGATTGCTTTTGAGGACCCAGCTACGATGCCCCAGGAAGAGCCTCTGTGAGTGACAGGAAGAGCACTGTCCTCGCTGCTCCTGACTCACCCATCCTCCTTCCCCAAAGCCTTTACCCCCCCTGCAATGACTGACCCACGAAGCCAGAGTGCGTGGACTCCCTCGAGAATGAGAGCGGGCAAAAGTCCAGCTTGAAAAAACACTGGTTTTGTTGCTGCTGCTATCGTAGGAATTATTTGCTATATTAAAAAAAAATCATCGTTATCCTCGCATCCTGCAGCCTCAGATGTCTGGCAGATGTAACTGCTCAAGTTCTGTGCAAGCCGGGAAGACAAGAATCCTTACAGGAATCTTTATGGGAATTCCACAAGCGAGTTTGCCGAGAGGGATCAAAAAGTGGTTTACTACACCCAAGTATGTGTAACCACCACGACTTCCACTGTAACTTTCAAATATGCTGTGAAGATTATTAACCATAAATACTTAATCCCAAGGAAAAAAAACACATAGGATGGGATTCTCAGGTGAGGCAAGGACTGAAAATTAAGTATTACGGAATAAGTGCAGAGGAAGCCTGCTCAAGAGCAACGCGCTAGAGCTGACCTGGTATGACTCAAGACTTCTGACACCACTCGTTAATGAAACAAAACAATAAGAGTGGTCATAAGACCATTGCAGATGAGGAGCGAGAGAATAAAATGAAGAACAAAATCCATTTCAGTAAGTCAGTGTGTCAGCAGTTTCTACTTCCAATTTTCAAGTATTCACAACTCAGCTGCCCGAGTTTTCTCCAAATCAACATCTGGCACAGCTGGCTCTGCCCTCCACACAGAGGTGCACGCAGCAAAATTTAGGGGAGGAGGGGAAAAAAAAAAAAGATGTCAAAATGAATATGAAGGTGAAGAGCATTTAGCACCCTCACAAATCGCTCGATGGCTGGAAAGGGAGGGGTGGAAGTGCATATCAAAACCCCGGGCACGCTGCAAACAGGGAAATGACTGCCCAACTTATTTTTGCTCAGTAACTTATTTTAGCGGGTGCCCTACTGGGTCCCTCCCCACCCCCGCCCCGGCGGCCGCACACGGGGACACCTCCCCTCACCGGCTCCCGCTGCGGCCCAGG
>NW_010164390.1:14183-18470 GCF_000695765.1 Mesitornis unicolor | reverse complement strand
TTGTGCTAGCTGACACCTCTCCATCTTCTTCCTCTTCATCAGGATCCAGATGTTCCATAAGGAGCTTGAACTATTATAAAAACAGATTAGTCCACATTGTAACTTTAAAAATAGACATTTGTATCACACTACATTAAATAAATAACAAACTTTCAATATATCAGCATCTACTTTCAAGAATATACCAAGTTACCTAGTTTGAAAGGATTTCAGGTTTTCTGCAAAGCTACTTTACTTACATCTAAGTACTGTTTTACTATACTCCTCTTCACTTCTTCAGTGATCTTGGAACTAGCCATATCACTCCGCAGAAAATCCAGAGTTTGTTTTGGATGGAAATGCACTCCTGTCTTCCTGTTTATCGCTTTATCATAAACTTTTGCAGATTCAGATGGAGAATACTTCTGAATCTTACTGTTTAGAGAAAACAAAAGGCAAAATCTTTTAAGGAAAGTCCAAAGTAATTACAAGGAAAAGCTTTTAAAATCTTTAATGTAAGTAGTTATATTTAGTCATTCCATACACAAGAAACATCCTGGTTAGAAATTAAATAACTGCTTTTTCTAAGCCAAAGTTTCACTACATTTACCACATTTATGTTTTTTTCTCTTATACAAATCTATTGTTTAAACAATTAGCTACAATCAACTTTTTAAAAACCTTCAAAAAATCCTTACGAAGAACTCACTGGATAAGAAGATGACCTATTATGTAAATATCATTACCTATCAGAGAATCCACAGAGGTTCTTTAAATGCTGTTTCAGCATCAGAAGTAGTAATATGCCTTGGGAGACATTTGCAAATTCGATTAAAGGAGCTGGATTTTCTGGTAAACACTTCATCACAGCATTTATATCATTTTCTTCATCAGAATCTGAATCAGAGTCTACTCGTTTCCGTAATCTCCGAGGCTTAGAAGCTTCCTCCTCACTTTCACTCCCACTACCACTGTTACTGTCACTCTCAGTCTCCTCGTCTGATGAAGGTTTTCTTTCCTTTTTTTTGTCTTTCACCATAGACTGCAAGATAGAGACGTTAACACACATTCCAAAATTAGCACAAGTAGCATCATGTAAGTTTCTAAAAAAATCTTACTAATATAATTACTGACTTAAATTAGCAAGAATTCCCTGAAGAATGTTATTTATTTATAACTTGCTATTCAAAATGGAAATTATTTATGGCAAAAAGATGCTGAAAAATTTATCCAAAGCCCACATTTTTTGCAAGGTGGGTACAGAAAGAACTGAAGCATCAAGTACTCCACTGGCATGTTACTCTTAAAAGACTGCTCAAGTTCATTAGCAGTGACAGTGAAATTCAGAGGGCCAAATACAACACAACAGCAAGAAAATTCCATTTCTTTCACCTGGATATCACTTCCATGTGTCAGGCAGATTTCCATATATACTTTGGTACAGACTACTCCAAGCTGGTTTTAGTCCTTGTCTCTTAAAATTCTCTGACACTAATTACACTGCTGACTAGAGAAACCCTCAAGTGATCATACACAGTATTCATAATAATCAGTTCTACTACTTGCAGAGCTACAGAATTTCACATGTGCACTATTACTGCACATAGTATTATTTTTTGTAACGCAGAACTTAGCATGTTCTAAGCAGGATCTCATCCTTTCTGTGCTGGGTGCTACACACTGGTCCTCAATGTACTGTCTCCTCCTAGCAGATTAAAATTTGACTTTGGTAGGGTCAGAATTCAAAGTAGTGTACTTCCCAGGCATCAACTCCAACTTGCACTTACTAGTCAAATTGAACATTCTAGAAATGGGTTTGCTTCCTGACAGTTTGCACCTTCTACTGTTAAAAGAGTTGTCCAGGAAATGAAGACACTGGATTTTTAAGAAGCCAAGGCCTTTTTCTTACAGGGTTGTGTATTGCCATAACAACAGATACTATAACTATGACTCAGGTATTCTACCTCAAGAAAAGAGATTCTGTGCACTCTTTTCTTGCAATAAAGAATGTATTTGAAGTCTTTCAGGTGATACACATGTAACTGCCATCAGCTACTTGACAACAAAATAAAAAACCAACTGGATATTATTATTAAAATTAAACAAAAACCCGACAATAAACTAGTATTTCACTATGATTCTGGGTTCATGTGGTTCCAGATGCATATAATTATTTTTCAGCCATATCAGGGAAACATTTAGATTTGATTTGAGATTAAAGATCTCAAAACCAATAATTGTTTAAAATAATGTAAGCAGCAATGTAAGGAAACTAGAGAAAGGGTTGCTTGTTTTTAACTACTGTTTACAGAGTTACTGGTCCACATCCTAATAATGGTATTGTAGTCACTGAAAAAATTGACCAAATTATAGCAGAGCTCATGTTGGCACCATAATAAATATACTAAATTATAAATGCACATACCTCTTTAAATGACTGTAGTAAGTTGCTACCAGAAACTGACAGTGTAATGTCTATATGATGCATTATGAACAGTGGCTCTTCCTGTGTTTGATAAGGAAAACAGGCTAGATTGTCTGCTATGTACAAGAGCATATTCACCTCTGTTTTCTGGAAGTTAAAGAAAAAAAAGTACATATAAACAGACATGCAAATATTTTAGATTTATACACTTATCCTATGTTCCTGATGGTTTAGAGCAAAAACGTGATCACAGATTTCATCTATGTAGCCTCCAAAACTCACTCTAAAAACCATGTATATATGCAAAACTTAGTCATACCTGAAGATACATTATTTCTGATCAGTCCAAACTGGGTATAGAAAGGTACAATGCAAAAGTAACAAATGCATTCTATTATCTAGGTAATACTGCATAGGTAAATGCCTTATATTACAAAGCAAAGCAAAGCAAAGCATATTAGAGAAATAAAATTATCGATAATTATGTCATAAAAACACATTGTAAAAGAATTTAAGCTTGTAATGTCGTATTTTAATTTCTTTTCAAGTGAAGGAAATATGATGCTTACTGCAGTATCATCAAAGAGGTTGAGTAAAGAAATTAGAAAAGCTCGTCTGTGTTGACGGTTCCCTCGGATCATGGAGTATAGGTGAGAGCACAGGGCACTGGATGATTCATCGTGTCTAAAACCTCTTACAGGATCTTTTGGGCAGGTATTAATTGCCTGCTGTACCTGGTAAGACATCTTCATACCAGCCACTGCTTTCATCTGAAATGGAAATATATTTAATTTTATTTAAACTACTGCTTTCAAAGCAGTAAAAAACTTAGTCCTTTGAAGTGGATGCTCATCTGAAGTTTAACTTTAAAACATGCACCGAGATGATACTACTTTTGAGTTGGCAAACTGATTAAAACAGAACTTGTGGCAGACATCAAAATATCTTGCAAGCTGCTTTCACTGTAAATTCTGTTAGAAATATACAGCTAATCTGTTTATCCACTTCAGCCAGATATTCCAATTTAAACAATTTTCAAGACTACCAAGATGTTTTCATACATGGACAGAGTATTCTACCAAAAGTGTATGCTTGATGTCACCTTTAGTGAAACCAACTCAGTCCCTATTTGTATAATAGGGCTAACAAACAGAAAATGAGGGGGTTTTTTTTGCATAGATGCTGTAATTTTTTTTATTTTACTGAATCTCTAGCTAGGCTGTGTAACCAACTTTCTTCATACCATCTCTGCTGCTGTTCAGCATAGTTGTTTGTTCATCTACACATCGCCTTAAATCCCAGTTGCCTATATAGCAAATTTAATCTGTTAGCCTTCACCTATTGGGTTAGGTATCTGTTTGGATGCCAACAACAGTGCAATGCTCCAACTGCAGTGGAATACAAGCAGATAAGAGAAGTTCCACAATGAAATACACACTCTGAACCTAGACTGAAGTCTTCTGAAATAAGAAGAGGGTACTGCAGCTTGGTTTCAGATCTAAAGCAGAAGTATTTGCACTATGCCACAACTCCGCAAGTCCTCACTTAGCCCTCACACTTTCCTTTCAGCAAGAGTCCTCATAAATGAACAACTTCCCTATGCTTCTTTAGCTTAGATTACAATTTATAAAGCCTTGATGCCTTAATGTTCTGATACATATACACTAAGGACTTCTACTTTTACAGCGTTTTCTCTTCCCAAGTCCACGGATACAGGAAAATAATTGCTAAACGTTATGAAACAGCTGTCATTATCAAATAAATGTTTTTAAGTACTTTTAAGTGAGGAAAATATTACTATGAATTATAAATTAAAGGACTGGAAGAAACACTTAAAATTATTATATCCTTTCTATTTCTAAGAACATAAATCTCCAAACAAG
>NW_010164390.1:3283-14161 GCF_000695765.1 Mesitornis unicolor | reverse complement strand
GTAGAGATCTTCTTTACAACTGCTTAGTTATTGTATATTTGTTACTTTATACTCTTCTTCCACAGTTGAGGCATATTAAGGTGTTAAACCAGAGACGTTAGAGAACGTAACAGTATTTTAAAAAATGTCAAATCAGAATTACTTACATGAATGAATCCAGCGTACTTTTTGTCTATTTCCACCAACTGCTGGTCAGCTTTATTTCGCATAGAGGGCTCCGGATCTGTACCCATAGCAATTAAATACGGCACACACTTGAAAAACAAACAAAATGATTATTCAGAGTCATTGTACCACCTCTTCCTCAGATGTTTATCTTCTACTACACTGTTGATCTTGTTGTATTATGACTATTGCAGAAACTAGAATAGGAAGCTCTTACTATCTGACTACTTTATTGCAAGCAGATAGTACAACATACACGAGAGACCAGCATTATAAATGACAGTAGTTGTGTTAGACTTCAGGTAGTATTTCCCTTTCTCTCAAACTCTAAAGTCAATCACACTACAAAAAATGCCATTTAAAAAAACCAAGAAACCAAACCCCACCACTTATGATTGAACATGCACAATGACTGCACTATAAAAAATAATTACAGAAACATTACGTAAGCAAAGAATAACAGAGATGACAACTGAAGTTCTGACGTTGACTCTGGAATTCCATAGTGTTTGGAGGTGACAGGGATTGAAGTGGAGGTAAACTGACATGTTTTCCAAGATAAAGAATCAAATGAAAAAAACAACTTGGCATACACCTGAAATCTATAACAGAAATATGCTCCAATGTACATTTGTACATGCTCTTTAGGCACTGGCTGGGCTTCTAGATCTTAATCCAAACCTAGAAAATACAGCATTTGGGCTCTCACTGGCTAAACAACATAAAACAGGTTTCATAGTATGCTTTCTGTAAAGGCCCCTTGCTACAGTAAGAAATTACTGCAACATAGCTGGAAGAGAAGAACTGGAAATTTATTCAGCAAGTGTGAAAACCCGAGTAACAAAAACCTCCATCATAAAAGCTTACCATACCTGAACAGGATGAATGAGACCCTGGTTTAATGTCAGTGCAATGACATTTAGAGCAAAGTGGCGTACACTGGACTGAGTATGAAAGAAAGCCTCAAGGACCTGTTTGAGATATAGCTGCATGATGGAACTACTCATCCCTGAGGAAATATCACCCATTTCTTTCAGGTCTTCCTGTTTTGCTACTTTTTTCCCTGTAAAAAGTACAAAAGCAGAAACACACTTACTACAGTATAATAATTTACTTTGTTAATACTTGATGCATGCTAATTTTTAAACTTTACAATACATACACATTCCAGCTGTCTTAAAATGGGTTTATGATCTCATGAAACATAGTACAGTCTGATGGTAAACATACATCAATAAAACTAAAGAGACATGACTAATTCCATCTTGTTACTTAATAATGTTTTTTCATTTGAAAAATTTCTTTTGTTGTATCTATTATTTTCTATCTGCATTTCTTTTGTTGTATCTATTCTCTTCTATCTGCATATTAACGTTAAGAGGATTCTGATAAAAAGTATTACTACCATCATTGCAGCAACTATGCATTCTGGATTGCTTCTTGATTATACAGCATGAAAGTAAGTAATGTGCAAATTCTGTGTATATGCCTATACACTTAATGAACTTCTGAAAATTATGTTAAGATCATTTGGGTACAATATTACTGATGAGATAACAATCTTAAGTGACTCAGTTCACACATATAGTAATTGTATGCAAGAAAGTTAGGTTTTGCATGCCTCATTAGCACAGTAAAACTCAACACTTACAGTCTCTGTCTGCTTGCTGCATACGTGTATCCTCCTCCTGCAAGTAGGTCTGGAGGTTTTTTAACACCTGGATTTTTAAGTTTACTGAACAGTTCTTATCTGAAAGAATGCTGTTGTAGAGAGTCTTCACTTCCTGTTCGAACATTAAACTTGGGTGTTGTATAAATGCAAATCCTAAAAGTGGAAAAAAGAGAGGAAATATTCCACGTTATCATAATCTAGAAATTTCATTTCTACTTTTCAAGTCTTTCTTCAAAATAGAGGTATGCAATTTATCTCCTCCCAACAATGTAGCTTTTTCTAGCCCAAACAGTATCACTTTTTTACATGAATACCATCCATAGCTTACAAGGAGTTCTGTTAGCTGTGACAGTTCTATTAGCTATGAGTCTGACGGATAAAGATGGGGTGTCGACCCAGGGCAGCTGCACTGAAGAGCTATACAGGTCTGAAAGCATGTCCTGCATAGTGGCTTAGATATGAATGACTAGGACCACTCGCAGACAAAAAGGAGGAACACTACTAGAAATTACCTGTTTTTTTCCTAATGCATTTGGAGAAAAACAGTCTGCTGAAACTGTAAAGAGTTATTAAGACAGAGCAAATGTGGAAAAACTGATAAATACTGCAAGTATTTAAAAATAAAATCTTAAAAAAAACCCAACCAACCAACAGTGAACAACAATGGCCTCTTACTGCCATTATTCATATACCTATTAAGATCTTCTCTTGAAAACTATCTGAGGTGTTCCCAAGACTACACCTGTTGGAAGATACACACTATATAACTGTTTTTAGCTGCAGCTTTTCTCTTCCTTCAAGGAACTGGTTCTTAGCTCTTAGTCTGTATTTCATAAAAACTTTTCTAAATTAGTGGCAGTAGATACCATTTTAGATCATGTATACAGATATAGAAGTGCTGCTAACAAACTAACAGAGTACCACCAAAAAACAGTAATGGGAACATAACATCCTAATTGAAATTACGTTTAATTACTTGACTTTTTGTTTTTAAGACTGTTCAAGAAAAGCAGAGACTAAATGCATTTTTATGATCACAAAAAACTAAGACTCTGAATGAATACACAACAAACATATGAATATAAAAGAAGAATGGGAGGGGGAAATGAACGAAAATAAAATTATGCAAAAGCAATGTATAAAAATAGCTGTAACACAGGGAAGACTGAGTCAGGTTTGTAAAACTGGCTCCTTACACAGAGAAAAGACAGTGTAGGTGAAAGCTAAGTCCAGGCCAAGACTCCAGTGTGTTTAAGATCTCATTTCAGTCTCAAAACAAGAAGCAGAGAGAAGCAGGGGAGGCAGAGGGGAAAGACAAAAAAAGGAATGATGATGGCCTTTGGAGTGTGTAGTGTGATTGTGCACCCTATATGGGTGCATATTGATGTTTACAATTTGACCACCTCTGAGCAAGTCCAACTCGTTTCTTAAGGATAATTTAAAAAATGAAAAGCACATGTATGTATGAGTAAAAACCCACAACACATTTTCTTATTTTTCCATTCCCTGTAAGTGGGTAAGAAATCTTATCTAGCATTAAGAATTTGTCACAGGAGATTAAAAAGGGCATCTGCTGTGCTCATTTAAGGACTGACTTCACATCTCAGGGCTGGCCTCACACTATTTCTCTTCATACCTTTGTATTCCCTCTGTTAAGAGTCTTAAGAGTAAGCACTGAACTTGGCTGAGTAAGACATTATCTGTTAGATACTTACAGGTTTAGATAAATTTACTAACAGACTTTTATATCCTTAACCTGCCCTACATCTGGAAGAGAAGCATAACCATAATCATTAAGCTTATGGTTAAGCTTAATCCCTCAACAGCACTGACACATCCCAAAACAAAGGCTAAAACTGTCAAGTATCCTTACTGAAATGACATACTAATAATTGTCAACAAGAACATGGTGCCTTCACTGTGCATAAATGTTGAATTGGCTTGCTAGTTCTTTACACCTTACTGCTGCACACAGATGTTGAATGGCTTTGACGACTTTGCTCAATTACAGCCTGTAAGGTGGAACTTTGCACTGTCTACCAAGTCTCCATACATCCAACAGCTACCCTCAAAATGGAACCAGTACTTAGATGAGATCAATGCATCACTGAAAACAGTTGTCCAAGTTTTAATTAAGGTTGGTACATTTACAGAGAAAAAAAAATAAATCTGAAGAATGCCTACTGACAGTCACCTCCATTTTTCCCCTTTCTCGCCAACTGATCACAGTTCAGTCTATAATTTGGAAACATTTTTGGTAAATGCAACATTCTCCAATCCATAAGCAAACCAATCATGACTATAATCAGGAAGACAGTCTCTATCCCACATGCAGCATTCTGAGGAGGACAATTAAATTTGACTGGACTACAGTAGGTACTGTGCACCTTGATGTAATGCCTAGAAAAACTCCAACTAGTCCAGAAAACCCTAGCATTGCTCTTGCAACAGAGGCAACAGTAAAGCTTACATTAATCACTCTCAGCTGTCTAACATGGTTCCTAACAGAATATCAAATCAAAATTCAGTCTTCATCCTTAACCTTAGAGTCCCCCCTACCATAATTTGAAGCAGGACATCTAAAAAGCCACCTAAGGAGCAGGCTAAGATGGCAAATTCTTGTTCACAGTTAAACTGTACAATGTAAGCTCGCATGCCTTGGAGACAACTTTCTTCAGACTAAGCCATAACCATGGACTAAACTCTTTCAGAAACCAAGGCATATCTACCCAAACAAGATTCTCTCACATGTAGTTTTCGTCCTTAAGATGAGGATAAACATGATACAAACCACCCAATGGCAGTTCATGTACTACTGCAAGTCACCATTACTAATGCCTTCATGTAAACAATCTATTTAAAAGTGAAATACAGCTAAAATCCCAAAACAAACTGTAATATCTAGACTATGACATGATCTCAATGCTTCATGAAATCTCACAGAACACCCTCTAGTTAGTATCAACTGTCAGAATTCCATTGGCTCCTGCAGAATATCTGCTCCTACACTTAAAGTGCTTAAAGTTTTTCCAGCATATTTTCTAGTTGTTCTTTAGCCATACCTTGTGGACCAAAAAACAATATTCAAGAGTTACAACATGCATGTGGAGAAAAAAATAACACCTCCATCACTTTGGAAATCCGCTGCACTTTAAGACTTGGTCACACATCAAAAGGCATTCACTGTCAAAAGCATCCACTCTGCTGCAGAAGTACGCAACTAGCCACACTTTGACAAATTTTCTATCGCCAGTTCTCAAATAAAACATGCAATTAATTTTTATTTTAAATAAACTCCCTTGCCACTACACAAATACATGAATTCCTACTGATAGGCATGGAGTTTTACTATAGTAGAATAATAAAAACTATTAATATTTCTTACCAAGGCCAATAATGGCTTTTGTCTGTACCTCTTCATCTGAATGCTTTGTAAAATACATCAGCAGTTCAAGTACTTTATCCTTAATGTTAACCTGAGCAAATTAAAACAAAAATAATAGCTATTTGAAGATGAAACAGATGGTTTTAATCTACTATAAAAAGCATAAATCATCAAAAAGAAAAGGAGAAACACAATCTTACTGCATGGCCTTTGCAAAACCATGTAAGCTATATTGTATGCATTATGAAAAAATACATAGCTTTGAGGGACTAGGAATAATGTGCTTTCAAATTAAAGTGAAGCATTTAATATAACTAAGACATGGAGAGCAAATACAAGTTATTTTACCTTACTGTTGCCCTTAAAATCTTCCTGATCAAAATCAAAATGCCGACACAGTGCTCCAACAGTGAAAAGTGACCTAAGGAGTGCTGGTTTATTGGCAGTAACTATTGTACTGTTGGGGTCTTCTTGGTGTTGACTTTTTAATTTTGAAAGTGCACCTACAGTAAGATAAAAGTTTTGATCACAGTGAATAATCATGGTGTATCCCTACGATAAGACTTGTAGTCAAAACTGAAAAGTGACAATTTATGCAGTGATTTTACTTACCATAGTATCTATTAAAGCAAGCCCAGACAAATTTATAGTTCTGAGTCACTTTGTTCACAACAGCCCCAAGGCAGCTCACACAATGCTGAACAACCTAGGAGCAAGAAAGAACAAATGAATTATATATTCAGAAGCTAAAATTGAGATTTTTGTGAAGTTACATAGGAAAAAGCTATGCTAAACCAAAACTAATATTCTAACAGATGTAATGCCCACTCCTAGACTGCTCTGAAAACCTGCTCAAACTCCCTAAAATATAGTAACATCAAATACAAACTCCAGTAAACCAAATACAGTGATTTTTCACGGCTCAAAAGTTATCCTTACAATGAAGACAGACTTTCTTTAAATCAAAACCATGTATTTCACAATGTGAAACAGAATCAACTGAATAGTTGCAAATAAAAGCTTACCGTCATGCCATATTTGATGATTAGTTTCATGAGGTCTTCCTCAATAGTGGCGAGGAAGGTCTCACTTGGGTGCTCCATTAGTGGCACTACAAGCTCTAAAATTTTTGCAACATTGCAGATCACCATGAAATCATTCTGCGTCTGAAACAACAGTATTTATAGTGTTTACCACTTCTGGTACTGTTACCTATAAGTTAAATATTGTTAATATGCACTGACTGTCAAAAATCCCTACTCATTTAAGATGTTTGGCAAAGATCTAAAAGATTATTTATATAGTTTACATCTGCTATTAAATGACACACTATTCTGAAAGCTAGTTCTATTTTCTACAGAACTTCTGGGAAAAAAAAATCCATATGAGCAGAACTTCAGCTCTCATCAGTACTGTGACTGACCTGAAAACTTCTGGTCCTCAAAAATCTTTTGGACACCTACAGAAATCTAGACCTTCTCCTGATACATGCACATTAGAGAACACACAATATCTGGAAATACCTATCTGGAACAAAATGAAGTTGTGTTATGTCTCTGTGTGCCTTAAACAAAATAGGTAATAAACCACACAAATGTAGAAATTACATTTAAAATAATAACTGGTATTGGTATTGTAAGTGCAAATCCATGGAAAACTTTTATCTATTAAAGATACATCCTGCTAGAAAATAACCTGTTTTGACAAATCAAGCTCACTAATCAGGGCAGAATAATTCCCAAACGCTACTGTCAAGCTATTTAATATATTCAAGATGAGAGTGGCAATTCTACAATTCATCTCAACCTGCGTATGTACAAAACCAACGTAACTCACACTAAGTTTACTTGCAACAAGTAAATAATCAGATAATCCTTTCCTACACTGTTGAACAGAAGAAGCTTCAAAAGGCTGTTTAAATGTGCCTAGAGAACACTCCAGGGATGAACCTGAAAATGTTATGCTATATCTACAATCTAAGTTGGTAACAATCTCTCTTAAGCCTGCCCTAGTCAGTTGACCTAATGTAATGACTGCTGCCACCCACCCACTCACGCTCCTCCTTGCCTGCATGATCCTGCCCTGCTCCTTCTGACAGATCAGGGATTCATAACAACCTTCACTGCGTCAACTGTACTAATCAAAACAGCAGAAAGCACCAGAATGTTTCAGAGGAGGGGTGTTACTTTACCAGAGTGGGTGGTTCTCTACCATTTTTGTGAGCTAAACTGTCTTACAAGGGAATACAAAACCATGAGAGTTAGGGAAGTGACAGGTGAGTTACGGAAGAGTATGGAGCAGGACATTTTCATTCTGACACATGTGCTATATGTTAAATCACTATCTTATGGAACCATACCTTTAGTCTTCAGATTCTTGTATTTACATATTAACTATGTTTAAGACTGTTACTATAAAACAAAAGGTTTTAAAGATACTATTTCATAACAGGTGAAAACCTGGGTCTTAGTCCTCAAGAAAAAGAGGCAGAATCACAGAATGGTACTCGGTGGAAGGGACCTCTGAAGATCATCTAGTCCAACTTCCCTGCTAGAGCCAGAGAAAATCACACAGGAATATATCCAGGTGGGTTTTGCATGTCTCCACAGAAGGAGACTCCACACCCTCTCTGTGCAGCCTGTTCCAGTGCTATGTTAACCTCACAGTAATTAAGTCTTTCCTTATGCTTAGGTTGAACCTCCTGTGTACTAGTTGGTGACCACTGACCCTTGTCCTACCGCTGGGCACAACCAAGAAGAGTCTGATCCCATGCTCCTGACACTCATCCTTTAGATATTTATAAGCATTAATGAGATCCCTCCTCAATCTCCTCCAGGCTAAACAGACCCAGCTCTCTCAGCCTTTCCTCATATGGGAGATGCTCCGGTCCTCTCATCATCTCAGTGGCTCTATGCTGGACTCTCTCCAGTCATTCCTTGTTCTTCTTGAACTGGGGAGCCCAGAACTGGACACAATATTCCAGATGTGGCCTTACCAGGACAGAGGAGAGAGGGACCAGAACCTCCCTTGACCTGTTGACCACACTCTTCTTAATATACCCCAGGATGCCATTGGCCTTCTTGTCCATGAGGCCACATTGCTGGCTCATGGTCAGCTGCTGTCCATCAGGACCCCCACATCCTTTTCCCACGAGCTGCTCCCCAGCAGGTCAGCCCCCATCCTGCACTGATCCATTTGTCTGTTCTTCCCCAGATGCAGTACTCTAAGCTTTCCCTTGTTGAATTTCATTAAGTTTCTCCCCTCCCCACCTTTCAGCCTGTCCAGGTCACACTGAATGGCAGCACAGCCTTCTGGAGTGTCAGACACTCCTCCCACCTTTCAATCATCACCAAATCTGATTTGCAGCACAGGTTTCAGTTCCATTTGGCTGTAAAATGTGGAGGTAGAGGGTGAGGAACAGCATCTTAGAAGCTACAGAGATCATCAAAAGGACCTATTATCTTCAGTAGCCATGATGTCCACGAAATAAAACCACAATTTTCAGTTTTCTTCTCCTACCTTCAACTTCATATGAGACAGTCATTTGTTTCCATGCTTTAATTATCTGGGGAAAAAAAAAAGACTGATTTTCTCTACTTACACTACATTTAGTGGTCAGGTATGGCTGTATGGTCATGGCATGTTTGACCATTAGCTGGGGCCTGATTTTGCTGAATAAGAACAAAGTGGTTATGCAAGCAACCAAGCGACCAGAATTCACTCCTTTGTTATCAGAATCTGCAAAAAATTAGAAAATACAAAAAAGGATATTAAAGTCAAGTTATGTTTGAGTAATGAAAAACATATGCCTTAAACTTCATATAAATATCTCTGTGGTTAGCTAGTGAAAATTAGGGAAGCTTTATTATCACACAGTGCTCAAAAGTTCATAATGAACTTAAAAGCAGTAATTTATTACCATCAGCTTTGTAACAGGAATTCTGTAGTAGTAACTCTTTGTGATACTGATTTGAACAACCACTGTTACAGTATCATACAAAATTCAAAGGAGTTTAGCTGATGGGTTATAAATAGTATTACCTGATAAGGATTCTTCATATTTAAGAATATGCTCAACCAAATTGTCCACAAGCTGAGTACAGGCTTTCTTCACAGGTTTATACGAGGCATCCTCTTCTGATTTCAACAGCTGTAGCAGATAAAACAAAATTATTTAGTATTAAGGGTGCATTCATTTAAATGGGATACATGCTGGTTTTATAACAATCACTACATATACACAAGGATTTTATACTACAGAGGTAATTAACTTCTCCATAAACGCTACACAGTGAAGAAAAAATTAATGTAAGTAAAAAAATCAAACCAAAATGCAAGAGAAGTAAACAAAAATTAACAGCAATAAGAAAACCAGAGAAGTTCTACTGATTTTTTAAATTGGGTCGAAAGCTAACTTTGTGCTTAATGAAATAATGCAGAAAACAAAACTGTCGTATACTTGCCAGGAGTAATTAATGGGAGTTAGAAGGTTTTTTTAAAATGCTTAGGAAAAAATAGAAAGGAGCAAATTCAAAGGGAATGTTGGTTATCATACTAGGCGAAAAAAAAACAACCAAAAACCAACAAACTAAGATGAAACATAGTTTCATGAACATTTTTATCACTTCACCTTCTTCTGTATTAACCAGTGCATGAAAGATGTAGAGGAGAATGGTAACACAGGCTAAAACATATAACAAAGCAAGCTCCACTGTCAGAAAGATCAGAGTAAAATATAACGTAGAAGTAACCTATACTTTGAAGATTCACTGTTTCTATAAACTGTGTAACAAATACACTGGATGTCAAAATACATTTATGCACCATTTTTAAAAAAAACCCTGCATTGCAGTAGATGTCTCATTTCATAATTAAGTATCTTAGCTGTGGACATCATGTTATGTCACTCATTACTGAAGAGACTATAGAATTGAAAAAAACCAACCCCTCCAAAACCAAGAAGTGAAGTAATTTTCAAATACATCATATGGAAATACAGAAACTAATGTCAGAGACAAAGAGAACTGCACCAATGAAAAGAAAAATCAGATGTTTAAAGAGCATGAATTAAAAGATTAGTCTTGTAGCCCCCTTTCAATGTGTTTTAGTACCAAAAGAAATTTTAAAATCCTAACAATTATTGTACCATACATTCAAAGTTCATTACTCACATTTTGAAGAAGTTGTTCAAACCAATCATACCCTGTATCTCTACAAGCAGCAACCTAGAAGTTTTTTTGAGAGTAAACTTGTTAATAAAAGAGTAATTTGAAGAAAAATTACTTCAATACAGATGTAATCTTTAAAGATTAGAAAACATGCATAGATACATTTTCATATGCATTCAGCAGTATTGTTTTCTATCTTTGGAGATCAGAAACTCTATTCTGCATTTGAAAAATAGATCTCACCACTTAACTCACTCCAGTATTTGTATTCCATACAACATAAGGCCTACAGATTTTACTGGAGACCACTGGCTCTATCATAATCCAAATTTTGGCTTTATAGAACATTTTGCACAGATTAAAGCACAAGCACAAGCTTGACATATTAAAAATTAATATGCACGTATGTGTATGTGTCTGTGTCTGTGGATGTGTATGTGTATTTTTATATAAGCCTTCTCTGTCAGGCAGAAAGTGGAAGCCCAAAT
>NW_010164390.1:0-3272 GCF_000695765.1 Mesitornis unicolor | reverse complement strand
GTTCAAGGCTGGGGAAGCAGGTGGACTCCCTCCTTGTACAGCCTGCCCTGCCAGAAGCCTCTAAACAACAGGTGTGAGGCTCTGGTTGAGGAAGGCCTGACAAATGAGGACGTGGATAATGGGCAATCTACATCAGAGAGGTCTCCACAGTCAGAAAGGGCTACTGCCTGCAGCACCACCTCACGCACCAAGAGGAAAAGAAGGGTTATCGTTGCAGGTGACTGTTCTGAGAGGAACTGAGGGTCCAATAGGCTGAGTAAACCCTTCTTACAGAGAGGTCTGCTGTCTTGCTGGAGTCCAGGTTAAGGATGTCACTAGGAAACTGCCCAACTTGGTAAGGTCCACTGATCACTACCCACTATTGATTTTCCAAGTGGGTGGTGAGGAAGCTGCAACTCGTAGTTTGTGAGCAATCATGAGAGACTTCACGGCCCTGGGATGGTCAGTGAGAGAATCTGGGGTGCAGGTTGTTTTTCCTTCTGTCCTTCCGTTTGCAACCAGTGACTTTGGAAGGAACAGGAGGATACAATCTATAAATACATGGCTCTGTGGCTAGTGTCACCACCACAATTTTGGTGTTTTTGACAATGGGATGACCTACATGGCACTAGATATGCTGGCATCAAACAGGAGACACCTTTCTCAAAGGAGGAAGAGGGTCTTTGCCCAAGAGATTGTGGGGCTGATTGACAGGGCTTTAAACTAGATATGATGGGGGAGGGGGATAATGATCTCAAGATTGGCTGTGACAAGTGGCAGGATGACACACCAGGGTTGGAGGGATAGGGTGACAGTAAGGGTCTTCAATCTGTTGCCCTGAGGCATGCTGTGGGTGCTGCAGCACAGGTTAAGTCTTACAGAGCCAGAGGCTCCTGAAATGCTAGGAGCCAAGAGGGCAGCTTCCATGAAACACCCTGGGGGAATGAAGGGGTGTCCATTTAAGAAGGTGACACGGTCAGCAGACCAGTTGAAATGCCTCTACACCAATGCATGCAGCATGGGCAACAAACAAGAGGAGTTGGAAGCCACCGTGCTACAAGAAAACTATGACGTAGTGGCCATTACTGAAACTTGTTGGGATGAATCTCATGACTGGGGTGTGGCTATTGATGGCTAAAACCTGTTCAGAAGGGACAGTAGTGGAAGGAGGGGTGGAGGTGTTGCCCTCTATGTTAAGAAATGGACAGAGTGTGGAGAGTTGTCCCTAATGAACAGCCAAAAGCAGGTTGAAAGCTTATGGGTAGGAATCAGGGATTGAGACAACAAGGGCAGCCTTATGGTTGGTGTCTACTACAGGCTGTCTGATCAAGGGGAGCCTGTTGATGAAGCCTTCTTCAGCTCCAGGAGGCATTGAGCTCACAGGATCTCAACCTGCTGGGGGATTTCAACCATCTTGACATCTGTTGGAAAAGTAGCACTGCAGGCAGTAGGCAACCCAAGAGACTCCTGGAGTGCCTTGATGACAACTTTCTGAGACAGGAAATAGACAGCCCTACTCAAGGGGAAGTGATTTTGGACCTCATGGTCACCAGTCCAAGTGAGCTAATCAGGGATGGCAAGATTGGAGGCAGCCAGGGCTGTAGCGATCACGCGCTGGTGTAGTTCACTGTCCTAAGGTGTATGAGTCACACAAGAAGCACGGGCAGAACTTTGAATTTCAGGGAAGCCAACTTCCAGCTCTTCAAGGAGTCAGTCAATAGGACCCCCTGGGAAACATCCCTCAAGGAAAAAGGAGAACAGAGCTTGCAGATCTTTTAAGGAGGCTTTCCACAGAGCGCAAGGGCTCTCAATCCGCAAGATAAGAAATCAAGCAAGGAAGGCAAAAGAGAATGAGTCACAGAATCACACAGAATATTAGGAGTTGGAAGGGACCTTGAAAGATTATCTAGTCCAAGCACCCTGCCAGAGCAGGATCACCCAGAGTAGGTCATACAGGAATGCGTCCAGGCGGGTCTTGAATGCCTCCAGAGAAGGAGACTCCACAACCTCTCTGGGCAGCCTGGGCCAGTGCTCTGTCACCCTCACAGTGATAAAGTTTTTCCTCATGTTCACATGAAACCTCCTATGCTTCTGCTTGCTCCCATTGCCCCTTGTCCTGTCATTGGACATCAGAGAGAAGAGCCTGGCTCCTTCCTCCTGACACTTGCCCTTTACAAATTTATAAACATGAATGAGGTCACCCCTCACTCTCCTCTTCTCCAAGCTAAAGAGACTCAGCTCCTTCAGCCACTCCTCATAAGGGAGATGCTCCACTCGAGACCTGCTGGCCAAACTAAAAGGCAAGATGGAACTACACAGGCAGTGGAAGCAAGGACAGGTATCCTGGGAAGGGTACAAGGACATTGCCTGGGTGTGTAGGGATGAGGTCAGGAAGGCCAAGGCACAGCTGGAGCTGAACTTGGCAAGGAATGCCAAGAAAATCAAGAAGGGCTTCTACATGTATGTCAACCAGAAAAGGAAGGTTAAAGAAAGTGTACCCTCCCTGATAAGCAGCAATGGTGAACTGGTAATAACAGATGAGAAAGCTGAGGTTCTCAACAACTTTTTTTGCCTCAGTCTTCACTGGCAAACTCTCCTCACAGATCTGAAGTTGATGGCCCACAAGACAAGGAGCAGGGAGAAAAAGTCTTGCCCACTCTAAGTGAAGATAAGGTTCATGACCATCTGAGGAACCTGAACATGCACAAGTCCATGGGACTTGATGAGATGCATCCCAGAGTCCTGAAGGATTTGGCTGATGTAGTTGCCAAGCCACTCTCCATGATTTTGAAAAGTCATGGCAGTCAGGTGAAGACCCTAGTGACTGGAAGAAGAGAAACATCACACTCATTTTTAAAAAGGGTAGAAAGGAGGACCCTGGGAACTACCGACCTGTGAGCCTCACCTCTGCATGGGATCATAGAAGAGATCCTCCTAGAAGCTATGCAGAAGCACATGTAGAACAGGCAGGTGATTTGAGACAGCCAGCATGGCTTTAATAGGGGCAAGTCCTGCCTGACCAACCCAGTGGCTTTCTACAATGGAGTAAGTGCATCAATGGACAAGGGACAAGCTATGGATGTCAACTATCTGGATTTCTGCAAGGCCTTTGACATGGTCCCCTACAACATCCTTCTCCCTAAGTTGGAGAGGTATGGATTTGAGGGGTGGACTGTTCAGTGGATCAGAAATTGGCAGGGCGGTTGCATGCAGAGAGTAGTGGTCAATAGCTCAATGTCCAGATGGAAGATGGTGGTAAGTAGTGTCCCTCAAGGATCTGTACTGGGACCAGT
>NW_010164389.1:0-282 GCF_000695765.1 Mesitornis unicolor | reverse complement strand
GAGAGGCGGGCCCAGCCATCTAGTGATGTAGGCCCAGACGTCTCGAGATGTAGGCCCAGCCATCACGAGATATAATCCAAGACGTCCAGAGATGTAGGCCAAGCCATCCCGAGATGTAGGCCCAGCCATCCCGAGTGTAGGCCTAACCATCCCAAGATTTAGGCCCAGCCATTCCGAGATGCGGGCCCAGCCATCCAGTGATGTAGGCCCAAACGTCACAAGATGTAGGCCCAGGAGTCCAGAGATGTATTCCCAGCCGTGCCGAGATGTAGGCCCAGTCGT
>NW_010164388.1:0-13596 GCF_000695765.1 Mesitornis unicolor | reverse complement strand
ATTATTTTTTTTCAATATTATTATATTCATTCCCCATTAGGGGAAACGTATCTATTAACTGACCTCTCTGTGGTTCTTCCTGTGGTAAGTGGGTATTACTTTCTATCTACATGACTACTGCTGCTAATGTCTGAGACTGTTTCAGCCTTAAAAATGCACAGTTCATTCTGCAGATGGTGATAGCTCTACTAACACTTCTATTGTTAGTTTGAAAGTCAAGTGATGATATGTGTAGGTGTATGTGTGGGAGCAGTGCAAAGAATTACAAGGATTTGCTCCCACACTAACTATCCACATGGAAAAAAGAGCCTTATGAAACAATGTTCTGTTCCTCTGGTATTTTTAATCAGTCTGATATTTTGTTAGAATAGCACTTTATTGCACAACTTGTCATTTTTCTATCTAAGAAGTGTCTTTTTGCATTTTAAAAACCTTTTATGTTTTTTCTTCACATTTTGATATGTCGTCATTTCAGAAAAAAATGACTGTGTCGAAGCAGAAAAAAATTGGTGGAAAATTAATTATTTATTCTTACACACATGTAATTTACTCTTCTATTTTTTTTTTCAGCAATTATGCATTTGTTGGACCTGCTGGTAATTGAAGTTCCTTAAAAGACAACGCCTATCAGTTCTGTAATCTCTGTAATTTCACTGCTTGCTGCAAAGCAGGAAATGTAGCAGTGTTTCTTTGTAAACACATCCTTCATGGTGAAGTCAGATGAGGATAAAGTGGTTGATCTGGCTGATCCAGATACACACTTCAGTCTCAAAATGGCTTTCTCTTTGGTTTCTAGAGTTCATTCAGGACATTTTAGCATCTCATCTGGATTTTCCTCTTTTCTGGTTACCAACCAAAATTTCCTGCTCACTCTCTTTTGGAAAACTTCTTATTTTTTTCTCCCAAATAGAATATGAATTTGTTCTGCACCATTCTCTGTCTTTTTGTTTAGTTTTGGTTTTATACATACATATATAAATTTATGTGTCTGAATATGTATGTATGTTTATACGTACAGACAAAATATTTTGTGCATAGACAAGAATATGCATGCACATGCATATAAGCATTAATTTTGGTTAGGTTTTGGCTCTGGCTCTTCTTCTCTTGTATTATATAAGCAAAGGTCATAGGAAAAAATTACTCCGTTCAAATCTTCTCTTCCCTCCTTTATTCTTTGCTACTCTTGTCCCTGGGTCCATCCATTTTTTTCTCAATACTCAGAAATAAGCTGCTTTTCTATGCATTTTGAACAATGAAAGCTCAGAGAATCAGCCTTGAATGATTTGTACAATTCTAATTATTTTTTTTCTTTTGATGTCAAATGTAGTTATATACACTGAGAAATTTCTAACAAAAACCTATAATCAATTAGAGTTAAAAGAGATGATCCAACCACATACCTCCATGTAACTACATGTATTTTAGATTTGTGTAGTTTTTCATTGAAAGGTTCAGTCCAAGTACATTCAAAGTTATCCTATCCAGTGAAAGATGTGTTATACTGTTTCATATGGAAAGTCTTTGGTTTTGTTTTGGTTTTGATTTGGTTGGTATTCCTCGAGAATTAATATTTTATCATTAAAAAATGTGTTAATGTCATTTATACTGATATTTCTGTTAGAATATTTTCATTAGGAAAAGTATTGTTTATTTAACTACAGATTCCAAAAATGCAGACAACTTGAATTGCCAGGAACAACAACAGAGTAGGGAACCTCTTCTGAAGCACACATCATTGAGTAACTAAGTAACATAGTAGTTAAAAATTATGATAAACATCTGAATGACTCACTGTATATTGCAGGTTGATCCTGTAGACTTGACTGAGTCAGATCTCTGCTGGCACATAGGAACTGTGTGGCATTTTGACAGTGACCTTTCATAACAGTTTTAATACACCCATTTCTATATAATTTTTTAAGTATTTTTGAGTTACCTTATTAACTCCCTCACTAGCAATTCAATGTAGTTATATTTTCATAATTAATTAATTAAATATATCTGTAAGGTTCTATATCTTTTCCAATTGACAGAAGAAAACACAATTTTAACTTAACTATACTTGCTAACTTTGCATTTAGCTTTACAGTCATCAGTTTTATTTTCTATCATTATTTTTTGTACTCTGTTGGGTTGGTGCATGGATTTAGGACTTTAGGAGAATAGGAAGGCTGGTGGTCAGGAAGGAATCTCAGAGAGCAGGTTTAAATGTATAGAATTGTGTGTAGAGGATATGTAGAAAAAAGTTAAAATGTGGTCATACTTTACTATAAATGAGAATAATATCTAGATTTAAGGTTTATGTTCTTTTTTTTTACTATTTCATTGAAATGAAAGAAATATAATAGGAAAAACAGTACAATCAATTATAAATAAAATAAAATCTATCAGTTAAATCTGTAGAAAGAAAAAGAGTTCCTAAAGGAAGTAATTTATCAACAATATTCTTGTCAATAATGTGAAACCAGCCCAGTCAGTGTGATTTGTCTTTTACTGCTCATTTGCTGAATTTTTATAGATGATAACCAGAGACTGACATCTACTGTGTTTTATGATAACTGTTGAATTTTTGATTGTTTTTTTCCTTTGTATTTTCCTTCTCTCACTCTGAAAGTGAAGGCCTTCAGGGAAGGAGGATCAAGGGAGAATGGTGCATGATTCTGAGACAAGACGCAGAAAAAATGAGAATAATTATGTCATCTCCAATCTCCCAATAGTCCACAACTAAAGTGATGTAAAGAAAGCATTTTTATAAGTTTTGAGTTATATTTCAGTGTTAAGTTTTGAATAGAAATACAAGCAAGCAAAAGAAAATAAAACAAGAAACAGTTTTGTAGAAATGGGGAATTGAAATAATCTGATGAAATAAATTAATATTCAGGAACGTGAGATTCTAATAGATCAGAATCCCTTGACATTTAGCATATTTATTTCTTATTCATTATACAATGCATTTTAGAGAGCCTACTGCGACCCTGTCTCATGGGAGTAAGCACTACATAAATGCATAGTAAGATTAGATTGAATTCTCAGTCTGAAGGTGACAGTTTAGTCCTCTAAATGTACATATTTAGAGAAGTAAGAGATGGTAAACATCTCCTTTTTCCTTCACTTGTCTGCTGCATTTCATACTAAAGTGAGAGAGAAAGAAACCTCTTACTGACAAGGTGAAAAAAGAAAGGGAAGACCATACCAAAGCATACATATATCCAGTCAATGCCCTGACAGACTGTGTAAAGGCCTAATCTACATCAGGTAGTTTTCTGAGACAGGTAACACTCTCTCTGTTCAAAGTAACAGAGGGGAATTCAACTGTTATTAATGAAACTATTGCTTATCCTTCTGTCTGGCCTTATGCAAAAGTTCGAATATGACCACTGAAACTTAAGCCAGACAAAATTGGAGAAATGTAGTGGTCTCTTCCTGTTTTCCCCACAGGAAAGTGAGACATCATTAATTTACACTGGAAACTTGGGAAAAGAAGCCTGTGACACTTCAAAAAAGATCAGCTACAAGACACTTTTATTATCATGTCTGAACCTTGAAGTATTCTATATGTCCTCTGGCCTCTGCAGCTTTTCACTTTGGCAATATTCACAGAAACTTGTAGATAAGCAAAAAGTGTATGAGGCTCATCAGATCTTTCCTTATCCTATCTTAACTTGTCTGAATTCTTTCCTGCTCATACCATACCATTTCTGACAAAACTTTCATTGTTAATCATTGTTGCAGCTGATAGGTAACAGGAAATGAACTCAGAAAAACCTACATCTGATAAAAGGCTCAGAACTACTTGCCACTAGCATCTGGGTTTTATTTTTCTTTGCCTGGGTTTGAAATTCATATGGTATGCAGGAAAAGTAGAATTAATTTTCTTGTCTATTCTTGTATTTTGTGTTTCTTTGTATTGGTTATAGCGGTTGCTTGCTGTTCCTTTGTGAAACGTAATGGAGTTCTATTACAACAATTCATAGATGACGGGAGTTTAAAGATTTAGAACATCAGTTAGAAAACATAGTACTTTATCAGAGTTTGTCAAAGCTACTTTTTTAAAAAAACTTAATAGAAGAAATTTCATCCTTGAATTCTACTGATTTTTATGATCTGAGTAAAAACTTCAGTTGGTGATCCTGTTGCCTTCAGTTTTGTTTGTCTCATAAGTTAGAATTTTTTCCTAACGATTCCCATTTCAAATTAAAGTTTTCAAATGAAAATCTCATTACATTATTCTACATTATTCAACAGAATATGAAAGACAATTTTAGTGCTTTCAGTACCCTATGATTCTGTATGTAACCTTTCCAATTCCTGCCCTTGGCTGCAATGCAGACGAGTAAGCTGAGGCCATTGTTTGCATGGTTTAATAATTCTGCTTCTGGCAAATGAGTCAGACAAAGACTAGATTATTCTGTGAGCGTTGTTTTGTTTCTACAGTACTAACAGGAGTGGGAATACTAAATAACTTTTATTATTGCTGTCAGTTACATGAGAAGATTGGATCCATTGATAATAAAAAATGTAGTTTTTACTTCGTTTAGTAAGGACTGCATTCTGAGATTTAACACAGCATGCATCTTGGTGCAGGTGTTCCTATTATTTTTCTCAGTATTTATGTCAGGTTTAGGGTTTATTTTTTAATAACAGAGAAAACCTTAAGTAACAAAAAAATGGCACCAAATCCTCCCTGCATCTTAAAATGTGATCAGGTTTAGAAGCACAATTGACAGAGGGAGGGGGTGGATATTGAAGGTTAGATTCTTCCAAGATTTGACCTTCAGATGAATTCTCTTTTCTTTTCCTAAGAGATACGTTCTCTTGTAGCATACTTTCATTGCTTTACAGTATTTCATTAAGTTTTGCACTGCATGTCCATATTATTCTACTTTCAGAACTGAATGTTAACTTCACAGGTATTTACTGTAACAAGATTTGTTTTTTTCTAAACAACTCTGACATGCTTAAGATGATCACCAGTCAAAGAAAATCTTGTGTAAATGGTTTGGACATAGCGTGAATAGATTCTGAGAATATCAGGGTTGCAAATGATAGTAATGTGTGTGTTTGATTGCCTTGTGCCAATAGATATGTATATAAATAATTACAGGTGCTGTTAGACGATAACAAAGATTCCAAAGATTACTCTTTCTCTTGAATAATGTTTGCATACTCTAACAAATGTCTCAATTTTTCTCTGACCCATAGAAGCAGTTAGGTTTGAGACTTACCCTGGAAAAGTACTGGAAAATTGTCCATCCAGTTGAATAATCTAGACCAGTAATTGCTGCTGTAAGCTCTTAAACATTTTATCTAGTGAATTCAATGCATGCTTTTAAAAAGCAAATATTTGAAAACTATAAAAATGTCCCATTTGTTACTAATATTTTTGGACATCCAAAAGGCAAGATGTAAGTTTTGGGATTTTTTCTAAACTGAAATCTATATGAAAGTTTTCCTTGTAAGTTCCAAAACTGTCAAAAGTATTCAGGACGTTCTAAGTAAATAGGCACAGTACCTTCCTTTTTCCATGCGACATATTAAAATACAAATCAGCTATATTGCAAATTGTCTCTCAAATTCATAGCTAATTAACTCTCAAAGACATGTCCAGCTGCCAACATTGAGGGTAAATTTTGCAAGTGAGTTGAGACTTTCAAAATATGTTTTTATTTTTCTTGTGCTGTTGCTTATTGTATAGATGCAATTAATGTAATTTAGCAACAACATGTTTTATAGATGGGGAGGGGGCAAAATTAGGGTACTGAAATGCTAAGTGGAAACAGGTGAACAAATTCTGTTAGGGTATTAAAATGAAAAAGCTTGTATTTTTCACTCCGACATATCCTGCACCATACATTATTCCATTCCCTTGAAGTAACTATCAAAACTTTAACTGGCAAAAAATTAACTTACCCTGAATTTATTTTTAAATTAAAAAGAAAAGTTTATTTTTAAATTAGTTCCAGTTTTGAAGAGAACAGTACAAATTTTGACAAGATTGAAGTCCTGATTTCTATTTTCTTTAGGCAAGTCAAGAATAATTCTACAGGTGTTAAATGTTATGCACATAGCATGATAGTAAAACTGAGTCCCTAATCTCCTAAACATTCCTGTGAGTTTATGTATATAATTTTCTTTCATCACAGCCATTTTAATTTTGTCCCTTCCACTAGCTGAGTTATGTGTGGAACTGAATGTGTGGTCCATTTACTCCCCAGTCTATAATTTTAGATGACTAGCTGTCCAGGAAAAATATCCAGAAGTAACACCAATTGATCATAGGTAATCAGAGGGGGAAAAAACTCAAACAAAACAAGCAGCCATACCAGACAGAATATGAGATATTAGCAGATGATATAATCAGGTCATTTCCCCCAAGCTTTGGAAATGCTCTTTGAAGTTAATTTGGATTCTAGCTACCTTTTTTCCACAACTCGTCTCTCACTGAAGTGCAACAGGCTTTTTCCTTAACTACTTGTATAAACACAGTGGTTCCATCTGATTGGTACTAGCAATGCCTGCCTTTTGCTGCATTTAACACCTGCATGTTCTTTCCCTCCTGAGAAGAACACATGCTGCATGTAAAGTTTTCAAACTCTCTTGCTTCATAGATGTCTTATAAATATTATTAATTTAATCCATTAATGCATTATTTAAACCTTGATTATTCATTTAAATTGTATGGCTGCACTTCTACTGTTCACTAAAATACCCTTGTTTTCAAAAAAGGCAGAGAAATTTAATTACATGTTTCATTCATACCAAAACAAATGTATTTTACTTCCTTCTATTAAGAAGGTAAAATCTTATTTCAGCATCAGATGAGGAACTTTTAGTCATTCCAGTAGTGCAATAGTTTTCTACATACAATAGTGAAAGCTTGGAAACAAATTTTTTTTTAAGATTTAACTTGACAAAATCATGGAACGGAGTGCATATAAGTGAAAAAGAGAATGCCTGAAGATGAGTTACATATGGGATATTTCCACTCTGAATAGTCGTTGACTAATCTGCGTTACATTAAAAAACTATTAAACCTCATTATCCAACTATTAAACCTGCTCTTCAAAGTTTTTCCTGGTTGCTTTCTGGAGAAAGAAGGAATCCTCCTTTTCTTGATTCACAGTGAGGTTTCTGAGTTTTTCTTCATCTCTTCTCAGGTACTCGCTATTGACTACATCTATATATGTTATGGGCGGGTGCTTCTAATTCATACTGGGACACTAATACCCAGCTCACGAACTTAAATTGGAAGCTAATACCAGATTTGTAGAGTCAAAGGGAATTTTTTCCCCTTCTCATATTCTAGTCATAGGTCAGGGTTTTTTCCATCCTCTGTGCATAAAGGATAGCCCTCTTCCTAGATTATCTGGGTGTGGAAATATTTGGCTTTTCATGTTTTCCACTGCACTTGTGCCTTTTATATATTATTTGTTATATATTGGGTATTTTCATCTTAGCTACTGATTCTAGAATTAAGTAGAGTATACTTTGGCTATTTTTACTGTTAATAATGTAAAAAAAACCCCAAACATACTATAAGACATATAGCTGAAAAAACTAAAATCATTAATTTTGAACATATCATCTTCCTTTTTTCCTTCTTATTCCATGTTTATGAACAAAAGCTAATCCATGAAAATTAGTAATATAGTTGTATATGCGAAAGTTCAGAGTGCTGAGAACCTACCAAGTAAATGTTAATAGCTATTGAATAAAAGCTTTCAATTTAATTTGAAATGGGACTGCAAAGTGGCGTATATGCTGAGATATGCATGAAAATAATTTATTTCTCAGTAATGGTAGAATGCCAACATGCTAATATTCACCCAGGATATCCTTAGCAGTTAGACGTCTTTAGGCAGGTAAAGAGATGTTAATTCAGTTGTAGAAGATAAAGTCCTAGTAATTCTCCTTACATTAAGCATTTCTTTCTAATAGAAGAATTATAAAGGTTTTTTCAAGCATAAAATAAAGCCAGTGAATGAATAGTATCAGAAAATTTTCCATCGTATTGCTCTAGCAAAATCAGCATTTCCTCCATAATCTCTTTCATGTTTTCTCTCATCAGCAATGCCTTGAATGAGTCAGCCAAACAGTATGATTTTGTAACATGCCCAAAATTTAGAAAGGTATTTTTCATTGATGTTAATTAGAAATTCTTTATTCATGTACATGAAAGAAGGGAAGGGAAGGGAAGGGAAGGGAAGGGAAGGGAAGGGAAGGGAAGGGAAGGGAAGGGAAGGGAAATAAGGTCGCCTCTAAGCCTTCTCTTCCCAAGGCTGAACAGGCCCAGTTTTCTCAGCCTTTCTTCATGCAGTAGGTCTTCCAGTCCTCTGATCATCCTCGTTGCCCTTCTCTGGACCCTTTCCAACCTGTCCACATCTTTTTTGTATAGTGGGGACCAAAACTGAACACAGTACTCAAGATGTGGTCTGACCAGTGCTAAGTAGAAAGGGATAATGACTTTTTTATCTCTGCTGGTGATGCCCTTTTTAATGCAACCCAGCATCCTGTTGGCTTTTTTTTTTTTACAGCGGCAGCACACCGTTAGCTCATGTTGAGCTTGTCATCTACCAAGACTCCCCAGGTCACTTTCCACAGGGCTTTCTCTCTAGCCAGATGGAACCCAGTCTTAGCTGCATTCTTATACTATGTATTCCCAGATTCAAGAACTTGCATTTGTCCTTGTTGAACCTCATATAGTTCCTGCTAGCCCACTCCTTCAGTCTGTCCAGGTCTTCCTGAAGAGTGGCTCTCCCTTCTGGAGTGTCAACTACCCCATCGGTAGCTGTCATCGGCAAACTTCATCAGGGAGATCCTGATCCCAACATCCAGATCATTAATGGAAATATTAAAAAGCATCAGGCCCAATATTGATGCCTGAGGGACCCCACTTGGGACTGGTTGCCAGTTAGAGAATGAACCATTTACTACCACCCTCTGGGTATGGCCCATCAGCCAGTTCCCCACCCACTGCACAGACCACTTATCTATGTTGTAGTTTGTCAGTTTTTCAAGGAGGAGGCTATGGAGGACCACGTCAAAAGCCCTGGAGGAGTCCAAGTAGAAAAGTCCACCACTCATCCAGCATCAATAGAGAGAGTCACTCTGTCATAGAAAGCAGTCAGATTTGTTGAGCATGATCTGCCCCTGGTGAATCCATTTTGACTTTTCCCAAACACATGTCCCAGTTTACTGATGATACTACTCAGGAAGATTTGCTCCATAATTTTCCTAGGGATCGACGTGAGGCCTATAATTACCTGCGTCCTTCTTGGAACCCTTCTTGTATATAGGGGTGACATTAGCCTTCTTCCAGTCTTTGGGCACGTCTCCCGATCTCCACAACTTCTCAAAGATATATAGTTAGGATAATGGATATATAATGTTAGCTGTGTAAACATTCCCTAAATAAATTGTTTTATTTGACCTGGATCAAAAATACAAGCATTGAAATTGCAGGAGGAACAGTTGCCATGCTGTTGTTTTTCAAGATGCCAAGAAGAAAAGCTAAAAATTTACAGGAAATACTGCATTAAAAAGTCTGTGCTTCCCGATCTGTGTGCCCCAATAATCAAATCAAGCTGTCCCAACAGGTAAATTAAGCTTACTTAATTTATAGAAAAATTATAGCAAACGTATTATTTTAAAATGCATCTTTTTATATAAGCTTCTTTTAATGAAGTCAAAGTTAGGTATCTGCCTATTTCTAGATTTTTTTCTCTGAAGTCCATAAAATTATATAAACATTACAGTTTATATTTAAGCATAGTTGGTACATGCAAACATATCATTGCATATAGTATACATATAATACTACATTATTTGTTTTCTGCATGGCAATTTTTCCAGTCTTTCAATGGATTACTAAAATTCAATAAAAATACCATAGAATACTTCACAATATTCAGTAACTTAAAGAAAATGTCCTTGATATAGCAGAAATTGAATGTGACCCTTTCATTTTGATATATATACAAACAAATAACTACTGGTATTTTGGCACTGCTCAGGAGCAGTTCCGAGGAGCTCATATATGTAGGTACAAGTGCATGGTGAATACAGGGACTGGATTTCTTGATCATGGTTAGAGTTCTATGTGTACTTCTATTACAAAAAAACTGGAAACTCGAGGTGTTTAAGGAACACTGTTGGTTTGTACCTGCATATCTTGGCAACGTGAATAAGTGAATTAGTAATTCACAGAGGCAGTGATCTCTGGACTGTGACTGCTATCTCAGTTTAGTACCACAGAATTCTGAGACTTCTAAATGTGTTATGAAGGATCTTCTTGAATTTCTCTTTGATGAGTCAGTTTAGGCTAAATCTCAAATTTTACTCCATTATTCTTCAGTTATTTTAAGTGGCTTCCAAGTGATGCCTCCAGAATTCCTGCAGGAAACTTATTTTTAAGATACAAAACATTCAAAAATAAAGAATTTAAAAGACTACATATTACATTTAAAAAAAACAACAAAAAGAAATCCATGTAAGAGCTAGACAGATTTCGCAACATACTTTGCATTAAACAACAGTTTAGCTTAATCCAGATATGAAGTGACAGAGAAAGATATATGTTATACCTTGAGTACAGTTTTTTTTTAAGTTCAGTGTTTGTCCATTTTCAGTAAAGAAACCATGGGATATTTAATACCATCTGCAATTACAGACACAAAATTCAAATGAAATTATGAAGTATCTAATTCTGAACTAGTTACATGATTGCCTGTTGGTAACTTCACTGGGAGGATCTCAACTACAACAGCAGAAACTACACCAAAAAGTGTTTTGAAATTTGCCCTTATCCATCTTTAGATTTAAAACTTGTTTATTTTTGCTTCCATCCTTATAGTTAGACCTGTTAAATGCAAATGAAGTAAAAACTAAAGCATTTTTTGTAAATGAAAGATGAAAGTGGCTGAATGCCAGATGCCCACCAAAGCTATTTTGTCACTCTCCCTCCTCAACTGGACAGGACAGAGAAAATATAACAGAAGTCTCATGGGTCAAGATAAGAACAGGGAGAGATCACTTTCTCAATTACCATAACAGGCAAAACAAAGCACAAGAACTGCCTTACTAAATTGGGTTGAATTTAAATTAAAACTACAGAGCAGAAGCAGAAGTTTAGGAAAAGAATATGGAAATGTCACTGGCCTTCCTGTGTACTGCTGTATATTACACTCTGACCACTCTTCCCCTGATTTTCATAGAATCATAGAATGGTTTGGGTTGGAAGGGACCTTCAAGATCATCCAGTCCAACTCCCTGCCATGGGCAGAGACCCCTCCCACCACATCAGGTTGCCCAAAGCCCTGTCCAGCCTGGCCTTGAACACTTCCATGGAGAGGGCAACCACAGCTTCCCTGGGCTACCTGTTCCAGCGTCTCACCACCCTCACAGTAAAGAATTTCTTCCTAATACCTAGTCTAAATCTACCCTCTTCTAGTTTAAAAACATTCCACCTAATTCTATCGCTACCTGCCCTTGTAAATTCATGGTTCTATATCCAATTGTATCTTGTGATAGTAATTTATTTTTTGAACTGGAGAGCCCTTGTCTTTTTTGTTTCTTCTCATTGAAGACCCATATCGTATTTGTTTCTCTTCTGTGTACTGAGTCTAGCTCTACTATATCCTTCCTGATATAGAAGAATGAGAACTGGCTGTAGAAGAACTGCAAAAGGAATATGCTATATGGATTTATACATACCTTGATAGTTTTTGTTTCTTCTTTTTTGAGCATCTAACTGATATTTTGCAAATCTTAGCACAAATGCTCAAATTTTTCCTGAATGTCAATAGCTAGTGTAGATCCTATGATTTCATATTACTTTACTTCTAATTACTTTACATATTTAATCCCTCACTTAATCACTTTTACAATATCTTTCATAAACTTTCATACTGAATTATAGTTCCTACTCCCTTGCAAAATACCATGTCAATAAACATGGTGACCATCATACCTTTTCCCAGATCACTTATGTTCAATTACATCGATTCTCATGGATCTCTCCATAATAGCAAAAGCAATGATCTTTTCCAACCACCTTTTTCTTCTTTAACCACTTATTAATGATTGCAGGAAGATTTCCTCCCTTTTCCCATGACATCCTGTTTTACAGAGGGGTTTCCTCAGAAATATTTTGCAAAACCAGGAAGATATATCAGTCTTTAACTTGGCCTACTTTATTACCTTCTTTATAGAGAATTACGCTACATTTGTGAGGCATCACTACAGAACGTTTGCTGATTTGCTACTACAACATATTTACTCATTTATTGCTAATCATAGGTTCAACAGTTTCCTAACTGCAGATATAGACTTTACATTTTAGAGTTCTCTAAAGCCCTTTTAAAAAATTTGTTTTGCATTTGCCATTTTCAAATCCTCTGGTACAAAAGACATTTTAAGTGATAAATTATACACTGCAGTTAACAGCTCAGCAGTTTCATATTTTATTTTCCTTAGAAGTATATGTGAATACCATCTGTTTCTGGAAGTTTGGTGCTATTATTTTTATTAATTTGTTTGAAAAGTCTTTTTATTGGCATTTCATCTGAGACAATTCCTGAGCACTGACTTCCACTGCAAAAAGTTTTCATGTGTGACACTCTTAAGCTCTCACACAGTGAGGTAGCTAATTCATTTTTGTTTTTTTCCTATGGTCTCCTTTTACTCAGATACCCCTTATAACATGTTAATCTTTGGCCATACAGAATTTTAGAAGGCTTATTGGCTTTGTCTTTAGATTTTTTTTAAGTACATTATTACACGGGTTAAATATTTTCCTAGAAGAAGATGTTTTTCAAAGTTTTGTTGCAGCTGTTGTGGTACAACGCAATTTACAGTTAAGTTAAACGTTCATTATTTACATACAATTTCTCTTTCTTAAATAAGACTTTTCTAATTTGTAATGATCTCTTTCAATTTTTATTTAGCCATGACAGTTTTTTGTCATAATTTATAAAAAAATTGCCTTTTTTTTAAAAATAAGAAGTATAATTTTATACTAGCATTTTCATATAGTACTAACATTTTCAAACAAGCAGGTTATCTCACAAGAGTTTAATTATTTTGGCTCTTCATTCTGTTTTCTTTATCCTTACAAGAATTTTATTTTTGATGTGTTAGTATATTAGATTTTTTTCCTATTTTTCACCTCTTTACTCCTATATATTCACTGAATGCATGATAGCAATTTTTCAGGTTAGCTTATTATTATTATTATTATGTCTTGATCCAGGTCTTGTACATTGATTGAAACTACCTCATCTCTTTACATATTCCAATTATTTACTTTAAGGTGATATCATTTAAGAGAAAATGCCTTAAAAATGTTGTTTATAATGTTCATTCTGGCATGGATCTTCATAAGAAAAACTGAACCCAAACTGGATCTTTATTCGTCTAGCTGGCCTAGCTTCTATGTCTCATTTTCAGTCTAAATTTTCACATAGCACCATGTTTCATCAATATTCCTTCATCATTTTTATTCACTGAATACTGTAGCAGAGGCCTCCAAAAGTATAAAGTTAAATTGTCACATTTCGTGTCTTGTGTCACAGAATCTCAGGAGTTGGAAGGGAC
>NW_010164387.1:0-37644 GCF_000695765.1 Mesitornis unicolor | reverse complement strand
TTATTGCGACCAAAGTGCAGGACCTGGCACTCGGCCTTGGCTTTATTGAAGCTCATACAGTTGGCCTCAGCCCACTGATTCAGCCTATCCAGGTCCCTCTGCAGAGCTTGCCTACCCTCAGGCAGATCAACACTCCTTCCCAACTTAGTGTCATCTGCAAACTTGCTGAGGGAGCACTCAATCCCCTCATCCAGATCATTGATAAAGATGTTAAACAGGACTGGCCCCAAAACAGAGCCCTGGGGAACACCGCTTGTGACTGGTCACCAGCTGGATTTAGCTCCATTCACCACAACTGCCTGTGCTTGGCCATCCAGCCAGTTTTTGACCCAGCAAAGCGTATGCCTGTCCAAGCCATGCCTAGCCAGCTTCTCCAGGAGGATGCTGTGGGAGATGGTGTCAAAGGCCGTACTAAATTCTAGGTAGACAACATCCACAGCCTTCCCTTCGTCCACCAAGCAGGTCACCTCTTCATAAAAGGAGATAAGATCAGTCAAGCAGGACCTGCCCTTCCTGAACCCATGCTGATTGGGCCTGATCGCTTGGTTGTCCTGCATGTGACGTGTGATGGCACTCAAGGTGATTTGTTCCATGGTCTTCCCTGGCACCAAGGTCAGACTGACAGGTCTGTAGTTCCCCAGGTCTTCCTTCTGGCCTTTCTTGTAGATGGGCATCACATTTGCAAGCCTCCAGTCGACTGGGACCTCCCCAGTTAGCCAGGACTGTTGATAGATGATGGAAAGTGGCTTTGGACTGAACACCTTGGTTCAGCCAAACCAGAATGGTCAGTGGGAACACAGGGAAAGCTCTTAATAAATTGTTCCTCACCTTTGCACACCAAGAACAGCTTGACAATGTGAAAGGAAACAAGGTTCAAACTAGAGTGAATCTTACAAAACCACAAAGTTACGAGATGCTATGAGAGAATTCTGAATTCTAGTAAATACTTCTATAATAAAGAATGCGGCCCTAGATTGTGCATAAGAATATGAAACAGAGTAAGGTTTTCCCTGCTAGGAAGCTGAAGAACAAAATAGGCAGCAACTTCTACACAAGTTTCATACAGTTTTGAAGACTCCAGAAGACATTATAAGCTTACCAAATCCAAATAGACCCAACTATTATGAGCACATGGCAGTGTAGGAAGGTGTTCCTTCTTTTCACTGTAGGAAATTCCAAAGAAAACACATTTTTGCAGGAAACAACAGTTTTCTCTGTACCAACACTTCAATTCAAAAACATTTCCCTTGGCTTCTCTAAATCTTTGACATAACCGTACCATCTGTCCAAGACTGCACATAATATTGCATTAGTAGTGAATGAAAAGCTGGACATGACCCAGTAGTGTGCGCTTGCAGCCCAGAAGGCCAACTATATCCTGGCTCCATCAAAAGAAGCATGACCAACAGATCAAGAGAGGTGATTCTCCCTGTCTACTCTGCTCTGGTGAGACCTCATCTGGAGTACTGCGTCCAGCTCTGGAGCCCTCAGCACAGGAAAGACATGGACCTGTTGGAGCGAGTCCAGAGGAGGGCCACAAAGATGATCACAGGGCTGGTGCACCTCTCTTATGAAAAAAGGCTGAGAGAGTTGAGGTTGTGCAGCCTGGAGAAGAGAAGGCTCCAAAGTTTTCTTATTGTGGCCTTTCAGTGCTGTACTTCAGTATGGTAAAGGGGCCTGTTACGGTAGGACAAGAGGTAATGGTATTAAACTAAGAGAAGGTAGATTTAGACTAGATGTAAGTATATAGACTAGATTAAGTACCATGTTAGTGGAATTTTTAGCATTGCGAGTAAAAATAAAATCCTCCTTTATGAGTGAATCTCTATAACAATGTTGATTACTTACATTATTTCAGCTGTCATGTTTATTATTTTCTTTATATTATTTCCTTTACCTATCTTTGGATTCTGAAGTATGAAAAAAACCCAATGTCACTTCTTAAAAGCAATTGATGAAAATCTCAAATGGTTGCTTAATAGATTTCCGTGTCACTACCTTAGCTCTACTGTCCGATTTTTCTGTAGCTCTTGATAGAGGAATTCTTTCATACGTGTCAAATAACTGTGAGTGTTATGTGCTAACTTTAGAAGTACAAAAGAGCAAATAAATAAAGATAATATTTCCTTCAAGTGAAGATTCATCTGATTAGTTCTACATTTTCAAGGCCTGTTTTAACTACTGATATCGTAAGGAAACTTTAAATATACTGCATCATTCCCTTACCATGCTGAGAACTCTACTATTGAAATTTACTTTTTTTTTTCCTCTAGAATGTAATTTACATACCTGTAGTAAGCATACTGTGGGAGAATTCAAAGCATGTTTCACGCATTTGACAAGGTATTTAAATTACAGACTTTATATTAGTTTACAAAGTAAGCTTATTTGCTCTCTTGGGGCTCAGAAAGCAATAATTGCTTCATTTAGGTTTTCATTTTAAATCCAGGTGGAGGATTGATTTTTTAATGTGAATGGTTAGAGAAGCATACAAATCTACCATAAGAGTTATAGCTTCCTATTCAGAAAGTCCTATGCAGTATTCGAACTGCTGTTTCACATCTACTTTTTCAGTGGTCATTAAAAACACCAAAAAGACGTTAAAATATATTGTATGGGAAAGAAGTTACACATCCTCCATTTGGCTTATTCTGCTTTTCTGTCCATTTGCTTTGGGATTCAAGAGCACATTTGCTTCTAATTCTTTGTCAAAAGAAGAGAGGGAAAGATGCAGTAAGTGATAGGCAGGACTACCTGAAACGTATTTAAAATATACACGTCTGAAAGAATAGGATCTATAAGAATAATCTGGGTTTCATTTGTTTGTTGTTGTTTTTCTTTTTTTTCAAACAAAACTTATTTTTCATTTAGATAGCAGTTGGTTTTGTTCTTAAATTTTAACCAAAATTTGGACTTCTGACCTATATTTCAGTTAGGAGCAAAATTTAGTAATGAAATCAAGTATCTCAGATATGATCACAATTTTTTACAAACAACATACATTCGGATCTCAAAATCAGAGAAATCAGGAAGAGATGTGTGTTGGGTTTTTTTCTCTTGTTTCTCAGATCTCTGCACAAAGTAGGTCCTCAAGTCCTTTCACTGCTCCTAAGGCATTCTGAAACATGCTTCAACATAGGTTGAAGGCTATGGACAAAAAATATACATTCACCTTTTTTGTCCACAAGCAGAAGTAATTTGGTCCAAACTAATGAGTGCATGTGACAAGGGAGCATATGGGTATAAAACAACAGCCTAATTTACACAGAATATTTTGGGAGACCTGCAGACACCAAGTAAACTGAATCTGTTCTGTTTTAGCCCATTTCTTCTTTATCAAGAATTTGTCATCTGACACATGCAGAGAAATAATAGGAGTATTTTTCATCCTTGTTTTGATCCATATAGCCTTTAATAAAGTGGCCTCCTGGCTTTAAAGACAGTTCTTTTTAAATCCTAAATGAGATTTTTTGGCTTGTGGAAGGAAGATTTCACTCCTCTGTCTCCACAGGAGGGAACAGAAGGGCTTGCAGATGTGTAAAACTACTAATGTGGACAAGCTTACAGCTGGTGGAAGAGGCAATGGAGCAGGTGGAGAGGACACAATTTCAACTGCAACTGAATCTTTCAGGGTACAACCTGACACAAATACATCAGAATGAGTGTCTGAACCTCCTCCAAAACTAAACACAGCTTTTAGAACATGGCTGGAAATTAAATGGGCCCATTTCAGGTCCTCAGAAAATCTCTTGCCAGAGGAAAATCAGCTGCTGCTGAGGGAAATTTAATTCTCTCTAGTTTTGCTGGTTTTTTTTTTCTGTACCCTTGCTGGCTGCTGAAGACTGATAAATCTGGATCAGTGCACAAAATGCAGGAAAACTGAAGCAGACACGGAAATGTATCTAGGGATACACTTTACCACAAGCTGTATCTAATTTGCTATTCACAGTCACCCTTGAAGTAGGTTTTGAATGTTAGCTTTTCCTCCTTTCCTCTGAGTGTGTATAGCTCAGATTCCTATTTCTCTCTTCAGTGCCCAGTATGTTTAATCTTTTCTTTTCAGGTAAAATCTTAACTTTTCATTCCTGATGATGTGAAGAGAGACAAGATTTTAGTTTTTTATTTTTTTAAGATTAATAATAAAAAATGTTATTTTAATAATATTTTATTATAAAATTAGCTTCTCCCTCTCCCTTTAATAAGGGAGAAACAATGAAGATCTCTCAAACAGAAAAATGCAGGCTCTTTGATCATCTGGAGCACTTAGGTTCTTTATTCATAGGGACAAGTCAATAGCTCTCCAATGCTGGCTATCTAATCTAGACAACACTCTAAATAAAAACAGGAACTATAAATACTGTATCTCAAAATCTGTCCTTCTGTAGCAAGTCAGAGTTGAAGTAAGCTTATGCCTGTTCTTTAGAAGACAGAAGGTGAGCAACACGTTGTTATGTAAGGCATCTTGTATTTAGCGCTATTACTTAAAAATCTGGCACAATGCTAATACAGACGCTGTTATACATTGTCTAGCAACCTGTATATCAGAAGTAGAATGCACTATCATTTCTGTCGATCCTAAAAACACCAAGAAGGCCAATGGCATCCTGGGGTGTATCAGAAGGGGTGTGGTTAGTAGGTCGAGAGAGGTTCTCCTTCCCCTCTCCTCTGCCCTGGTGAGACCACATCTGGAATATTGTGTTCAGTTCTGGGCCCCTCAGTTCAAGAAGGACAGGGAATTGCTGGAGAGAGTCCAGTGCAGAGCCACAAAGATGATCGAGGGAATGGAGCATCTCCCTTATGAGGAGTGGCTGAGGGAGCTGGGTCTCTTCAGCTTGGAGGAGACTGAGGGGTCTCATTCATGAGGAGACCTCATTCATGTTTATAAATTTGTAAAGGGTGAGTGTCACGAGGATGGAGCCAAAGGAGCCAGGCTCTTCTCAGTGATAGCCAATGACAGGACAAGGGGCAATGGGAGCAAGCTGGAGCATAGGAGGTTCCATGTGAACATGAGGAAAAACTTTTTTACTGTGAGGGTGACAGAGCACTGGAACAGGCTGCCCAGAGAGGTTGTGGAGTCTCCTTCTCTGGAGACATTCAAAACCCACCTGGACACGTTCCTGTGTGACCTAGTCTAGGTGATCCTGCTCTGGCAGGGAGGTTGGACTAGAAGATCTTTTGAGGTCCCTTTCAACTCCTAATATTCTGTGATCCTGTGATTCCTTGTTTTGTTTTAGCTGAGAGATTGTCTAATACAACAGATAAATACTGAAGAAAGAATGTATGTGTGTGCATGAGAAAGATCTTAATGGAAAAAGAAACAGAAAAAAAATTACAAATAAGGTTGATAAATATGTGTGGAGAAAGAATAAAGATTGATTGCACTGAAGCAAAGAATGTATTGAATTTTGGAAATCCTTCATTATCTGGTGTGCTGGCAATGGCACCAAATGTTCCTGATATTCCTAATAATAAATTAAGTGTCCTGGAAACTACAAAGTAGTAAAAACTGTGCTGGTAGCATGCTTAACTCCTTAATGTACAACAAGGAACATAACAATGTACCACTGTACTCTATCTCACATATGAAGCTGGCTACCTAGCTAGATGAAACAGTAAAAAAGGAATCTTTGTTTCGCATTTCAAGCACATTGATCTATCATAAATGGAATAAAACTTTGTGAAGAAAATAAGTTGGCTAAAAAACAATTATTGTGCATTTCTTTTGTAATAGGCAGAATAACCTTTACAGCATCCTATGATTCATTAGTGAATATGTCAAGAACCTGTAAATACCACTTGAAGCTTGCTTTTTGGTCTCTTAATTAAACTAACAGTGAAAGTCTTATCTCTTGAGGCATATGCTGCTGCCCTGAATATTTTAAGCAATACTTCATTTCTTGCAGTTGTTTTCACTTTAAACATAAAGGTAAATTAAATAAGTAATAATGTTCTGTTCAAACTCAAAATTACCAGATTAAACACCTTTAATATAACTAATTTGTTTGATCTACACCCAAGGATCAGATCTTTCTGATTTGTATAGAACATAGATTGTTTTATAGTAATGGATAGGAACAATCCCATCTACAGTTTTTTAGTAACTCCAGTTATACAGTAAAATGAGCTTTTGGCCCTTTTTGAAATAATGAAGCTGCAGTTACATTTTAATCTAATTTTCAACATCTCTTTTGCCCTAAATGGAGGCTTATATGACTCTTAATGAGTTAAGTGGCCTGTTTAGGGACTTGGCTTGGTTGGCAGAGTCAATTGAGAGGCAGCCCTGAAGGGCAAAGGAATGCAGGAAGGCTGGACACTCTTAAAGAAGAAAATCTTAAAAGCACAAGAGCAGGCTGTGTGTCAAAAAATGAGCTGTCAGGGAGGAAGACCAGCCTGGCTGAAAACAGAGCTCTGTCTGGAGGTCAAAAAAAAGAGGAGAGTTTATGGTCTTTGGAAGAAGGGGCAAGCGACTCAGGAGGAGTGCAAGGTTGCCATGAGGCTATGCAGAGAGAAAATTAGAAGGGCCAAAGCCCATCAAGAACTTAATCTGGCTAGTGCTGTTAAAGACAATAAAAAATTTTCAATAAATATATTAGCAACAAAAGCAAGGCTAGGGACAATCTCCATCCCTTATTGTGTGCAGGGGGAAATATAGTGACCAGGCATGAGGAAAAGGCTGAGGTACTTAATGCCTTCTTTGCCTTAGTCTTTAGAAGGAAATCCAGTAGTACTCTGGGTACCCAGCCCCCTGAGCATGAAGACAGCGTGAAGACTTCTAGAGCACAAGTCTTATGAAGAGCGGCTGAGGAAGTTGGGGCTGTTTAGTCTGGAGTAAAGGAGACTGAGGGGAGACCTAATCGCCCTCTACAACTACCTGAAAGGAAGTTGTAGCAAGGTGGGAGTTGGTCTCTTGTCCCTTGTAGCTAGATATAGGACAAGGGGTAATGGCCTCAAGCTGCACCAGGGCAGGTTTAGTTTGGCTATTGGAAGGAATATTTTTACTGAGAGGGCTGTCAAGCCCAGGGAGGTGGTTGAGTCACCATCCCTGGAGTTGTTGAAGAGACAACTAGATATCATGCTTAGGTAAATGGTCTAGTAGCGGACGTAGTGCTGGTTCAATGACTTGATGATCTTAAAGATCTTCTCCAACTGAAACCATTTTATGATTCTCTAAGTGCTTAGTTTTTTGTTTCCCTTACACCCAAATTTCACCACCTGTTGAAAGGTGGTGAAATCTCTTCAGCCATTGTATAAACCAAAATGATTCTGTGAACCACTTCAGTAATTCAGAGACATAAACATTACAGCTTAGAGATCAAGCAACAGATGTTTCCATTCTCTTTAGGCTCTATACCCTGTTTTGACTGTATAATGTAGTCAAGAGGTGCCAAAAGTAAGGCATAAGAGGTAAAATAAACACTGCACTTTCAGATTGCTTTGCTTCAAACGTATGACAAGCATGGCAACAGTATCTTCCACTACAACGTGCTCTTGGCACCAACTGGACTGTTCTTCCAGCAGCTTCTATCAGTCACTATTTACCTACTTTGCTTTCAGTTGCAAAGTACATTTTTGTCTAAGATGAAGTTTCACTCTATTTTTCTGATTGCATAACAAGGGATTACCACACTCTTCGCTAAAGTCTTCTGTTACTTTTGTGTCAAATAGTGGACAGGTTACCCATCCCCCATGACATCTCATGTAGCTTTATATAAAAATCTCATATGGTCATCTTAGGATGACTTTAATTGCTGTATTGTATTTTGAAAGTCAAAGACATAATACTGCTAACTGCTCTTCATATGACTAGTCACCATAAGCAATACAAACATGATCATCAGTATGCAGGATTCCTCCTTCCACTCCTCTGTTTACTTCCACCTTTCATTCTTGATTCTAACATGTTCTCCCTCATTTATGGATCAAATATTTCAAAATTTTAATATTTAAATACTTTGTCTTTACATAGAATGAGAAGGGAATCTAAGGAAGGTTTTACTAACTGAATTTATCTCCCATCTACTTACAAACACTGTATTAACTGGATTACTTATTCTTTTTTTTCTTAACTGACTTGAAAACACCAACCTGAGCACTTTGACTGTAATCAAAAGTTCAGCTGAAGAAATGGGAAGACATCAAATGGGTATAAGGTCCTTGGATCAAACCCTTGGTAGGTGGTATTCAGTAACAAACTCAGTTGTGCCTACTCACAAACTTTAAACTTAAGCCAATGAGTGATCAGATAATGAATTAAATCCTTAACCTGCCTCATCTGTACACAGATCATTTCATAGTCAGCATAACAAAGTAAGGAGGTACTTTAAATCTCATTTTTTCCCTGCAATGGCCACAGTCTGCTCCACGGTGGCCAGGCAGCAGTGAAATAACTTCTGAAATTAATCATTTAGGGTCAGATTTTGCTGTGCCCTGCTTAATGGTGCAATGCCTTCCTTATACCCTCACTGTACATGAAATACAGAAATATGGTTCCTTTGTCCAAATTTGTCCTCATTTAATCATAACAGTAGCAAGACTCTTTCCTCTAATGTTTCCTAAAGAAGCTAACAACTTTTGTCTTTCTTTTTCACATCTATCATGTGTTAGCTCAGCTACCCTGTTTATCATGGGCAGTAAAATATGATAAAAGTTTCAAAATATTTAGAGTTCAGATGAAGCCCTACCACCAACACATAATAATAATAATAACAACAACAACAACAACAACAACAATAATAGCAGACTTAAAGGGAAGGTCAAATGAGTGAAAAACTTAAAAGCATACAAGAATCCGTAACACGAAAATTTTGAAGTCACAACTTTTCATAAAAGAGGAAAAGGATATCATGACATTATTAACATATTTTTGAAGAGTGGAAGGTCATCACAGTCTGTGAAATAATCTGACCTGAGCATACAGTTATCGTTACACAGCAAATTGCAAGACATAAGAGAGTAAGCAATATTTGTTTGCCAAGATTCAAAATCATAATATCTCCTAATTTGTGAAATGTTTGTAGTATGTAATTGGAAAAATTTTTGTCTCATGAAAACCTAAGAATCATATATCTGTTTGATTGATTATGTGTTGATTATTTTCATGATACCAGTGTTTTGTAAGCATTACAGAGTTCTTTTTCACAATGCTTCTGCAAAGTTAAAAAGCCTTATTTCAGTTTTACAGGTTGAAGATGGAGCCTAGAATACTGAAGCTGAAAGAGTTAAGTTCTGGAAGTCTGTCTCATACTGTCCAATGGGAAATACAAGATTTGGACTAAGCACTAGGTACCTAGAGTTTTAGCACTTGTTAGCTAGAAAATCCAATTCCATTTACACTGGAAGAACAGAGGTCTGAACCAAATGACTTGAAACTCACAGTGCAGAAAACACAGTTTTAGAGATGTTGTGTTTTTTAAAAGATGTTATGACACTTTTGCATCTGCTTAGGGAACAATCTAATAGGTACTAGTGCCAATAGTTGATTCACACAAGAAGTGAATTCCTGTTTCTCCCTTCCAAGGGAGAGACCTGTGTGAAACAGGTCTCCATCAGTGCAGTTTCTAGATGCTGGAGACCTGTGAAATGCTGCATGTAGAATCATGTCTCTGCATTTGAAAAGTATATGGGAGTAATACTTGGGACTCGAAGTATTATTGAACAGTTTTTCTGCAGGACAGTATGCAAGCAGAAGTCAGGAAACTGAAGTTCTAGAGCCTCAGTCAGTGAATTTACTATGGAAATCTGGATGAGTAATCTAATGAATCAGTCCCTATTTCCTTATCTGTAAGGATACATATACGCCAAACCAAATAAATAAAAAGTGATTTATATAGAATAATTATGTAGTGTAGCCTATATGCACAACTACAGGCAAACGGCAATCAAGAAACCACATCCTTATTTACCTAAATATAGAAGATGCAGCCAAATGTCCTATGTCCCAAAGGACCTTAAGAAACCCAACCTCAATACAAAAAAAAACCAACAAAAACCAAAACCAAAACCACGCAATCTCAGAAAAAAGCTTCCTGTTTGCCAGTAAGCTCTTTAGCTTTTCCTAAGTTATTTATAAAAAAGGTACCATTTACAATTGTATTTACATACTACAGGAACAGATTGAAAAATAAGATCCATTCGAAAAGAGTGACTTTTCCTGTTCTATATGTGTGTAGTAGAAGGGTATGAAAGTTTAAACTGAAATACATTAATCTTAAACCCTGTTGTCTCTTCATTTACTATCTGTGTTCACCATCACAACAGCGCCTGCACAAGCTTGCATGGACAATCAGCACCAAAAATGGTAACACAATTTTTCCTATAATTTACACTAATACATTATAATATTTATTTACATTCTGATCTTCAGTTACTTAAGTGAACCCTATTATTTGCATTTTGTATTCTTTGTGGGTACATTCTGTAGATCTATTTTACATCTAAAAGTGTTAGTTAGGTTTTCATTGCCTTTAATTCATTAACCTTGTGCCTCTCATCTCTTTCAGATCATACTCTCTGGAACTATGTATCTTTTTTTCATTTTTAAAACTGCCATCAGTGAATAATAGTGGTGGAAAAAACACACAAATGAATGTGTGTATATTTTGATCTATATATAGAATGATAGATATATACATTGCTGTCTCAGAGATGGGAAATGTGATGCATTCCCTGTGGTCATTAGCCTTCTTGTGACAGCTGTTAAACAGTGGTAAGCTTTTGGAGCAGCAGAAAAGCTTTGGATGCTCCTGAAACCCTGGTTATCCCACAGTAGGTAACCATTCATCCTTTGCTGATGATACTGACCCCCTGCCTAGTAAAGATGAAGCCCGTTGTTTTTTGGGGAAATGTTTAGGCTTCTCTTTAGCACTGAGCCATTGTCTCATGCTGTTTCTCTTGCTGCCTGGCTGATCTTGAGCCTGAGATAATTGGTAGAGAGGTCACAGACTTGCAGAGGAAAATAAAACCTCGGTCTTTATGGTCCTAGATAAGCATTATGTGATAGCAAAGGAGTTACTCAGCTGATGTATTACATGCTGTACCTAAACAGATATTACCATTACTGTATCATTTTAATACAGCAGTCTGTACAGCAGAGGAGGTGAAGAATGAGCTATAAAACATTTAAAGAACTTTCACTTGATGAAAGCAGGCATACATCTGGCAATGACCATATTTTGTCTCTAGACACCTTCATCTATCAAGGGCAAGACAAGTTATTGGACAAGGATGCAAAAGAAAGTGAAACAAGTGAAGCAAACCTAATTAGCAGTAATAGGATATTAAACCTATGCTATATCACTGACTCCTTGCATCCATCTAAAGGTGATAACCAGGGATTACTCCAATTGTATCTGCAGTGGCTAGCCTATAGAACCTTTCTAAATCTGCAGTACAATGATGTACTTTTATTAATGTTAATTAGATATTAAATGTATTGCCTGATGTAACAAATGCTTCAGCATTACATGGAAAAAAGGAAATACAGACAGATAAAATTTTAAGATAAAAATCTCATTTTTATCCTTCTTGTTTCCTTAAATGACAGGAGTCAAAAGGACCATTTCCTGTGGTTTATCTATGAAAGTTGATACATTCAGATGATACAACTGCAAGCTTGTATTACCTTTAAAAAAAAACCTGCAAATGATAATTAAATTAAAAGTTTATAAAAGACAGTAGGGATTTACTTTTTTCTAGCTGCATTTGCTACTCTAGTAGCCAAAACCCATTATCAGCTAAGTATTTGTGAGTACAGCTAAGAGTACAGTTAGAAAGACATAATACATGTTGTGAAAGAGTAATGGGGTCATCATCCACTTCCTGAAATTTAGAAAGCCATAACAAACTGCTGAATTTTTAAGATGAAAATTAAGAAGAGTGGGTACACTTCTCAGTTCTGTGGTATGCTGAAAACCTGTGGCATCTATAATTCTATGATTCTATCATTCTATGATCTAACAGCAGAAATAGATAGAGGATGAGATGAACAAGGAAAGAAGCCCCCAAACATGAGAACTTCGACATTAAATCCCAGATAACAGGCATACTTCAAGCACTAATTCTGTGCAATAATGGATCCAAGAATATGGTGAAATTAATTTTTACAGATTCTTTTTTTAAGTTTAAAAGTAGAGTTTGGTCTTGGACAAAAGAATGTATCCTGTCATGTCTCAGTAGAAAAATGTAGAACAAGTTAGTGTTCTTGGCATAAACTCATGACTTTATTCTCAATTTATTTTCATAACTGAAAGGGGGAGAAACATGTTCATCATTGCCATGAAGACAGGTAAGCACTTAAACTGTGAGAGACTATGCAGTTTCCAGGAGGTTTTTAAGACCCGACTGAATAAATCTCTGAGCAACCTGATCTGATCTCATAGCTGACCCTGCTTTGAGTAAGATGTCAGACTGGATGACCTCCTGAGATCCCTTCCAAGCTTGAGCTACTCTGTGATTGTACAAATTGTGGTATGCATCTGTAACCTCTACTGTGACAAGCTTCATTCTCTGTGGCATCTGACAATTATCCTTCTTATTTACTGCATAAAGCAGTTGTAAAAGGAATGTCTCCGTCCTTCTCATATCCACATTGCTGCTGCTTACTGTGGGATCAGCAACTAGCAAACACTTTCTATAATCATTATGAAGGACATGGAAGAGGGCATAATTTGTCAGAGCTAGGAGTTAAGTATCAGGAAAACTGATATGAGCATATCAGTAGTGACAAGCACTGACTGCTAAAACTGAAAGCATGCACCACAGTCCAACTTTTTTTCCTCTTCCCTTCTTATGAAGCTACATACCTCAAAAACCAATCCATAATCAGTGTAATGTCTTATTTGAACTTTGACCACTCATATTTTAAAGATGTTCCAATTCCCACTGTGACAACCTTCTTAGTGTTATTACAGCTGCCATTCAGAAGAAAAAGGAACAAGATAATCTCTAATGTTTGGGTATTGTTTTTGACAAACATTAAATCAGGGATTCCCCTATATCACGTATACAGAGAAAGTTCCTCAAAGAGCCATAGTATTGTGAAGTAAGCAATATTCTTTTACTTAGCCATAAAAGTTTCCACCTTTAGTGATGGTGACACAGAGGCAATGACCTGGATCACAGGATGCTATGCACATCTCTGCAGAAGAGCTGCAAATCAGGTTAAATAAAGATCTTGCAGCTTGACATCTTATGTAAAAGCAAATAATGACTTCTCTGTAAATAAAGCATGTTGACACCAACAAGAGAAGATAATGGATTAATTGTCAAGAAACAGAAATGAACTACAAACTCCTGATTCCACAAAAATCTCTTGATGTCTGTGACACTTTATAAAGCTTAGAATATGTTTTTGAAACAAAAACCTTACATTCATAATATTTTATAAGATTAATCTTAATAGTAACTGTGACAGATAAAATATTGCTATGATTTTACAACAGAAAATGTATTAGGTGTATTGCAATGAGAAAAATGAGTTTTGTTTTATCAAAATAAAATATTTAATATATAAAATTAAATATAAATGGTATTTCTTCCAGATGCCAGTAGTTAATATAATTTATGACTTATTTTCTCTTTTTGGCTACACTGACTTCTATAATACACTGTTTTACCTTGTACTTGGTAGATAATGGAAGATACTGTCCTCAAAGAAGAAGGATAATATTAGCTGATTGAACTATAATTGCCTGCAGCACTCTAGACAGATGCAATTCAATGTCAAATTCTCTATAAAAGAAGTATCTACATTTCAAAATGAGTATTTCAAACTTTGTAGCACATAATAACCCTCAACCTTTCAATCAATTGGTTTGTACAAATTAGGCATTTAGAAATTTATTCCTTGATGTTTAAAGCATGCAGTAGTTCCAAACAATTCCATACCTTTCTACTAGGTAGGGAAAAAAACCCAAAACAACCCAACAAAAGACCCATCATTTTACACTATCCACCAGCATGGGACCTCACCTCTCCTTTTTGTCCTCACCCTCCTCTCCCCCAGGAAAGGGTGTTTCATTCTTCAGGTGGTACCAGTCTGTTGTTTCCTTTCCACCTGGTTCCTTAGGTGCTTTAGCCTTTTGTATTGCTAAGCGCCTTCACTTTTCCCACTCTACAACCTGCCAGGTCTGTACCTCTTTATCCAAGCTGCAGTGACAGCATTTTCCATAATTTCTACGGCAATGCTTTCCCCATATTTTTCTCATGCTGTTGTTTTGATGCTGTTGTTCCCATGGCCTTGCTCCCACCAGCTCAGTAGTGTTGCTACTGAGGCTTTGATGGAAACGGTTGACATCAGTGTAAGAACAACCCTTCTTTTCCCCTGTTTTCCCTGCTGCCCCAAGCTACCCCTTGGATATATGAGTGTGGAATATAATATGCATCCAGAGAGGTTAACAGCCAAGCGGTGTACAGTACCTGCCCCTGATCTAGTCAGCTCTGACAGCTTCACAAGCAGAAACAACGAGCTGGGAGGTTGATCAGATTCTGATGGAAACTCTAGTTATTATAGGGAAAGTATTACAGCTGCTACGTCAGAGAAGACACACAGGGAAGGATGTTGGCCTGGGGATCCCTGTTGCTTCTTTTCATGACTGGCCACTGGAGGAAGAGTTTTCGCTTTCTTTTCTCTCTCTCTGTTTCTCTTTTCCTCTTTCTCTCTTTAATTTTTTATGCCTCGTATCATTATTCACCTTTAGAAAGACTGTTTGCCATCAGCTACAGACCACACTATTAAACCTTTGTGGATTTGAATCTCTCCCAACATCTTTTGTGCAACACTGTGTATCCCTGGAGCAGGTACACTAGCTTCTGTAACAAATTTGCTTCAATGTTATAAGAACATCAAAACCACCTTCTTCTGCATCTGGTTGGGAAGTAGTTAATATTCTTTATAGTATCTTGCATGAAGCAGTGTTTTGGATTTTGAGTATGTGTGTCTTAGCTGTCTGCTGGGGTTAGACCACAACATGAATAAAATCTTAGGTGATCATGTTGTTATACTTTAAAGTAAATCCTGATATACACATTTATAACTTCAACCATCACAGTGAAAAGAACAGAGAAAGAACTGAGGCACAGGCATTTGAAGATCCTAAATATATTTTAAAAAAGACAAAAGGATTGAATGAGAAGAAATGAAAGAAAAGCTAGATTTCATGCTGTGTTCTATAAATCCACTACGAGTTCCAGGTGAATAAATGCACTTTTATAATATTAGTATAGTATTAGAAGGTGTGATCAATAAATCCATAAAGTTTCTATGTATAACATAGTCACATTATTTCAAACTTTGTTAAACAATATTCCAGTGGAAAAAAACCTTCTTCCACTAAGTAGCAGCTCCAAAGCAAAATTGCAACATATTTTCATATAAAATTAAAGGCTGTAAAGTAGAAAGCACTATGTCTTCGAAAACCTTTCAGAGAAGATTAAATTGGAAAATGAATTATAATTTATAGACTATTGCTAACCTTAAGAACTCTTCTTCAGAAGAGGAATAATTTCTGTTTAGTTAATCTAAGAAGAGATGTTTCCATAAAGCAAGGAATTGGTTTTGTTATACAGGATAGCAGAGCTAATTTTTAAAGAGCAATTGAGTTGGAAGAATACCTTAGAAATATGATTTTTGGACATGAATACAAAACAATCATGAGTCCTGTTAAAAAACAGCAAAAACTGTGTTTATGCATGTCTCCTTATGAGTATCTGAAATGCCCCTGGAGAAATAGTTCAAGGCCAATAAAATAACACACTACTTTTTAAATAAGTAATATTTGGCAGCTCAGTTATCCCACTCTAATTTTGCTTTTGAAAGGCCAGGCCAAAACGTCACACAAAATGTGAAGGAAAAGTGCTCTCTTACTGTCCTGTGTGACATGCCTTATTGTCATTGATACAGTGTTGTAAATAGGAAAGGGCATTCTGGAGAAGAGGAGAGAAAGTTTTCCTTCTTTATGGCAGTACAGAGATTTATTTTATATACATATTTCTAAAACCTGTGGTGTGTTTGTTTCATACAAAGAAGGATTATTTCACCCTAATTTTACTAACTCTGTGTATAGACTGAGATATTTTTTCTGGAGCAAAATATACCCTGAGTGAAGAAATTCTCAGAAAAGAGGGAAAGTAAAACTTTCATTATGTTGTGTCTGTGAGCTGAGTATAATTTTGATTGCTTTATTATCATTGTTCCTATTCTTGTTACATTTAATTGGCATTATTATTATTTTAGTTTGGTTTATTTTAATCATTAAATAGTCTTTATCGCAATCGATGAGAACTTTACTTCTACTTGCCCAATTCTCTCCCCTATCCCACCAGGGAGGGGTTAGGGTGAGTGAGGAAAATGCATGGTGTTTAGCTGCTTGCCAGGTTAAACCACGACAACTTTTAATAAATAATCTGCTTTGAAATAGTCACAATAAAAAAAGATTTAATTTGCTGTTCTCATCTGAGCTTGCTTTTAATTCAGAGCAGTACACGTCAAATAATTCTGTGTCTAAAAGATGATTTTTCTAAACAATTTTATCATCAATTTCTAAATCACCATCCATAGTTGCAACAGTTTTGCATCAATCTCTACAGGATCTGGTCTGTTCTGCATGCACTGGATTACTTTAAATCATCCTTGATGTGCTGCCAAATAGGTGGGAAAAAAAAAGAAGACTAAAATCTTGTATTAACTGTACAAATCTAATTATGGATTAGATTTTATACCTCTACAGTCACAGATCAGCAGAATCAATGCATATCTACGGCCTTTATTGTATTTTGGACGTAACTTGGAATATTTATAACAGTTTTATAAGTATAAAAATCTTCATGTTCTGCAATATCTAAATGTATCACCCTTCACGGTGTAGGTTTAGTCTTTCTATTGCAAGAACCGTTCAGAGACAGCTGTAGCTGCAGCAAACTCAAGCGGGAAATCTCTACTGCGTTTCCCACACCCAGTGGTTTGAGAATTGCAAAACAAAAAGCAAAATCCCATAAAACCTTTAATTGTTGAAATATATTATGTGTATGAACATAAACTGTTGTCAGTCATGTATTTAAGAACAATAACTTGAGAGATTGATTCAAGGAGTATGTGTATGTAAGTGTATTATGAACAGATACTGCTTTGTTAGGAGGATGAGAAATCATTTTTCTTTCAAAGTATGTTATATATTTTAATATAATTTCCATAATTCTCAACAATATTATCTGTATTCCAGAACCTCCTGCTGCTGCTCAAGATAAAGGTAAGCTTCCAGCTTTCTTTTTCCTTCATTTAAATAAAACACTAAACAAAACCAGCATCCTCTGGGAAGGAAGACAGAAAATGAATCCCTCCTTTCTAGTCAGCTGCTTTTTGCTATAATTTGGCGTTCTAATTAAAATGAATTGAACTTGCTTGTTTTCCATAAGCCAAGGAAATATTTTTATGTACATTTCATAATGTGCGACATAAAATTCTGTGTTCTCTTTCACAATTGTAAGTATAATTTCAGACAACTTATATTCTACTATTTTTAATATGTTTCATTGTCTTTTCTCCTATAAGATATCATGAAACTTCTATTGTGATTTACAAGTTCTTTAGTGTTTGTTTATATATGAAACTACGTGAAAACTTACCTATGGTATTGGAGATTCTTAGAACCTTGAAATCTGACTGGTTTTAAAAAGTGTTTTCTAACCTGCAGGACGAAGTCTCTGAATACATATTATGTTTATAAAGGCTCTGTTAAAGCATCCTCGGTTCTTTTCCTGGAGTAATATTGAAATTTTTATTTTACTTCAAAAGCTTACCTTTGGTTTTTGTCAATTGCAGCCAAGCTACTGAGATAAGATTTATACTGATTTAATATAATTTTTGTATATCAGTAGAAGAGGGTCTGGTAATAACTAGACAACATCAGTGTAAAAGAATTTAAAGTAGCCTAACATGACAGATTGTGAGATACAAACATTAGCAACTAAGCTATTGAATCATCTGTCTGATATTCTACCTCTGACTATATGACTGACCTTGAGCAACGGAGACATGAATCAAGCCAGTTTATAAAGGCTAAAAAGGAACTCACTTTTCTTTTCGGGTGCTTAAGTAAATAATGTGATGTTCAGGTATGATCAGGATAATTCTGATTTTGTAGAAAAAAAACCTGGAAAACTAACTGCATGTAGGGATATACATAAATATGTATGTATTTATACATATGTATGTATGTATTTATATATACAAGAAACGTGAAATGCCATCAGGTGAACAGCAAGCTGCTGTCTGCTACAATTTGAAAAAACATCTAAAATTAGTCTAAAATTTCTCTTTACAGGCAAACATACTTTTGGTGAAACTTAACCTGGAAATTGCTAATGGTACTAATAGGAACAGTGGCCTGACTATTTTGAATTTGTGGAGACGCTTAACTCTATGAGGAAAAAAACCAAACGGCTCTAAGTAAGGGCTATTGTTAATAAAACAAACAAAACAAAACAAACCCCCAAAACTTTACCCCAGGATTCACTCAGTTTAGTTTTGAAGGATTTAAAAATATTTTGCGCTGTATCAAAAGAAGTGTGGTCAACAGAATGAGAGAGGTGATTCTCCCTTCTACTTGCCTCTGGTGAGACCTCATCTGGAGTACTATGTCCAGGTCTGGAGCCCTCAATACAAGAAGGACATGGAGCAAGTCCAGTGGAAGGCCGCAGAAATGATTAAAGGGCTGGGGCACCTCTCCTGTGAGGACAGACTGGAAGAGTTTGGATTGTTCTGCATGGAGAAGAGAAAGCTGTGGGGAGACGTTATAGCACCTGCAGGGGGCTTACAAGTGTCGTGGTTTAGGCCCAGTGCATAACTGAGCACCACGATGCCCCAAAAAGGGCTAGTCAAAATAAGGACTGGGAGGGCTTCTCACCACTTAAACAAGTCACAGGCAAAAGACAGACTCATCATAAGGAATAAAAAAACCAAACAATTTTAATTTGTTACCAACATTTCTGCATGTTCTACATGTTCTACAGAGTAGAACAATGGGAGATACAACCAGATCTTAAAATCAAAACACCTTCCCCCCACCCCTCCCTTCTTCCCGGGCTCAGCTTTTTTTCCCAGTTTCTTCACCTTCCCCCTCCCACTTTGCCTTTAGGCAAAAGGGGAAACCTGGGTTCTGCATCCTTCTCCTCCTCCTCCTCCCCCCTCTCTTTTTCTTTCCACCAAACTGACCTTGGTGTTCTTCAAAGTTGCTTTCCTCGGACCCCACTCCTTTCTCTGCTGCAGACCTCTTCTGATGGTTATGGAGATCCCGGCTCTCTCTCTCTTTTTTTTCAGGATTAAACTGCAGCGGGACTTAAGCTTAAATTGTGGTTGGGGCTGGCTAAGCCCAGCCCGGCAAGGCCGGGGCCGCGCCACCCACACCTGGGGCCACACTGGTCAGGGCCGGTGCCAGAGAGAAAGCGAGGCATGCCCTGCACCCCCCCTTAAATACATGAATTTGAAGGGGGTCTGATTGGCTTGGCCCTGGTCAGAGGTGGGTCTGACAAAAGGCAAAGGGGGAGCTTTTCAGGTATCTTCTTAAAGGGCCATCTGCATAGCCCGTCCCCCTTTACCAAAGACACAACCCAAAACCCCCTCACAGAAAACCCAATCCAACAAGAAAGTTGGGGAGGGACTGTTTACAAGGGCATGTAGCCACAGGACAAGAAGCAATGGTATTAAACTAAAGCAGGGTAGATTTGGATTAGACATTGGGAAGAAGTTCTTCACCATGAGGGTGGTAAACCACTGGAACAGATGCCCAGTGAGGTTGTGGAGGCCCCAGCCCTGGAAACATTCAAGGTCAGGCTTAATGGGGCTTAATGGGGCTCTGAGCTACCTGATCTAGTAACTATGTTCCTGCGTATTGCAGTGGAGTTGTAATAGATGATCTTTAAAGGTCCCTTCCAATCTAACACATTTTATGATTCTATGATATAATGGCAAAGAATTTTAAAGGGATACAATTGTAGTTATGGTATAGAAAGTAAAAAAGCTAAGAAATTGTGCTATCAGCCTTGATAAGTAGTTTATTTTTTATATCAGTTTCCTCTCATCTCACTTGATGCTAGCTTCAGGGGAATTGAAACACATGGAACTGCTAGCTTGAAGGAATTAATTAAAAACAAGAAATTATTGTGTGTTATTTTCACTATCAAGACAAGAATGACAACTGTTTTTATTTTTTATGACAAGCTGTCTTTCTCCTCCTGAAAGGACAAAAAATGAAAAAAATCAATCAGACTCATCTTTATTTAAAAGTTAGCTTTGATATTATGTACAAACCAGCCATGTATTCATACCTGTGACACTGAAATTACAGAGAAGAAAAATGAAAACTAATGAAAAATTTTCTTTTTTTTTTTGAGGTTAACCCTTCTTGTCTTGTGGGCTGTTGTTTATCCAGTTCCTGTATGTCTGGTGTGTATATCTTTGAGCATTAACTAAGACTTATGCCCAACAAACCTGATGTGTATTTACTTCTGGGTAACTAGCTGTAGCTTCCTGGGTTCATCTTGTTCAACTCCAGGTTTAGTTCAAAACAAGGAAGTTCTTATGCAGCTATAATATGCAGGAAAAGCATACATATCATATTACAGTCCTGCAGGAAAGCAGAGATTTTTATATTAGTATTACCAATAAAACAAAAATTACTGCCTATTGAACTTTGCATTGAAATAGAGTGGTTACATTTTCCATAAGTCTGTGTCATCTCTAACTAATGGCATGCGTGCTACTACTCTTTTTAATCACACACTCAAATGAGCTCACCTATCCTGTGTTTTAACAATAATCTGATTTCGTACTGGAAGGGAAGCAGTAGTCTGATATGGCCACTTACAGTCAAGAGGAATTTCATTTGTTCCTCATCATGTCTCAGCTATTAAACTGAGATTGACATCTGATATCTAGGTTTGGCTTATATCCATAATCATCCAGAAATCTATAAGGCATTTAGGAGAAAGTTTCAGTTTGTCTTCTGGGGAACATTCCAGGCTTGATTAGAAGAGACAGTGTAGATACAGCCAGAAGAGCTGGTACTTTGGTTGACTCTTGAATTGGGGTTCAGTAATGGAAAGAAGAATCAGCTCTGCAAACAGAATGATGGAAATTTGGGAAGAACAGCCACATCTAGTGAAGTTATTTCCAACTTTGAACATTTCCAACATTTATATGATTTAACACAGAACTAGGTTAGTGGTGATTTGCATGCAGTGCAGGAAAACATTTTTATGCAGACTGATTCTACCCTTTGTTATTTATTGAGAATTGACCTTGACAAGGAGGCTTGGATAGGCCTGATAAAATCTTGAATGAGAATTGCTGCCAGGCAACCCATCATACCTCTCCAGGGTGAGTGAGATGCTACAATAATATGAGTGCTCTGCTGACTGCTGTGAACAGGCTAGAACTAAATATATCCATTGGATTGTGATAGGTAGCATTTGGGACCTTCAATGAATAAAAAAACAAAGCATGGAGAGATGGCATAGCAAGGGAAAAACCCCTTTGTGATTCTGGGAACTACATTTGTCCCATAAACTCCCAAATCTAAGAGTGCATTTATATCTTATGGTAATACATGCATGCAGATTTACCAAGCTATGAGTTATAATAATAGCAAATGTCATAGTTAAAGCTGAAGAGATGCATTTTTTTCAGTCCTTAGTTCTAACTTATTGGCATAGAAGCAAACTAATGCTGAATAATTTTAATAATGGTGTCAATGATGAAAAACTGAAAAGTAATATTTGCAACTCAGACAAACCTAACTGAAATTGTATATAGTAAAAAAAATAACTGAGAACATTATTCGCAAGCCATATTTGATGTAAACAAATAATAGACCATGTGACCAAAGCAACCTACATATATTGATTAGTATGAATGAATATGTTAAGTGTGCAGGCAATGTATGTAATTAGATTTCTAATTTCAATTAGAAAATCTATAATATAGTGCACTCATATACATTTTATTTGGTGCTGCACCTAAATTCTGCACCTATCAGATTATAGCTTATGATTCGCTATATGCTGGTATGCAAACTCATCCAGACACAGAATCAACTTTAAAAACCCTCTGTCTTCACTACTCTGAAAGAAGAAATGGAGAAAGAACTTCAGAAAAAAAACCCCAAATGCAAGGATTATTCATTTTATTGCTAGCACTTCCTTTTGAAAAGATACCCTAGATACATGTATAATATAGATGACTTGTAGTCCTCAGAGGATATTCTGTCTTTTAAGAGAGGATGTGCTGAACTGAAGAGGTTCACTCACCGTAAGTTTAAGAACACCCTTGAGCAGATCGTTCTCAGAGCAAACTCCCTGTGCAGAGAAAGAGAGCAGAGCTTCATAGGGATTTTCAGGAACATTGCACAACAGAATTAAGTCCAAGATAGCAGTATCATCACCTGGGAGGAGAACACTGAACTGAAGAAAGGAGAAATAATCTCAATTTCAACCAAATTGACAGTCTCTCATCCCAGAGAATACTATATATTGATGTGCCTGTTGATTATAGAGATGTCTGAATCTCATAAGTAATCTGAGTCATCCCCAGAAAGTTCTGGAGAGAAGCCAGCAATCACAGTTTACATGGGTACTTCTGACAGAGAAGGGCAAAAGAAAGAATCTGGAGGCAAATTCAGACACTTCAGAGGAAAGATGACAACTAGTACACCTATGTTAGCAAAATGTTCCTAATCTGCAGGACAGAAGGAGATGAAGAATCCTAGTATCTGTCTTTGAAGGTGCCAGGAGTAAGAACTTGGATTCGTCAAAAAACAGGGACACAGTGGATTAAAGAGCACCTAAACAGAAGAAATGGATTTTAGATCAGTGATAGGAGAACCAGGTTTCTCATGCCTGAAATAAATAACAAAAAGCTGAGTAACTTTTCTGAGCTGAAGAATGGAGCAAAGCTTAACAAAGCCAAACAGCACTGAGTTTGGAATGTTTCTGTTATGGAAGATACACACACTCAGGACTCAAGTAGAGGAATTAAAAATGGTAGAGTGCTTTTCATACAGGATGCGAAGACAAGAACCAAAGAAGCTGCATTTATGCTTCTGCATAAAAGTTGGAAGCTTAAGAAGTTCTGTGGATGATCTACTTAGTCTAGCATTAAACAAAGACAAATATAATCACAGAATCAAAGAATCATTAATGTTGAAATAGACCTTTAATATCATCGAGTCCAGCCATCAACCTAACACCACCATGCCTACTAAAATATTTGTCTGATCAGTGGGAAATAGGTTACTAAATATACAGGACTAATGCTGAAGTTAATTTTTGAGAAATGTAACTAATTTTATACTAATTTACAATTATGTTTCACAAAAATCTGATTATTCCTTGATTCCGGATGAAATGTATGTATATCTGCTCTAGAAAGAAATGTAGCTGAATGTGTTGGTGGACAATGATTAGCCAATAAGAATATATGCTAAGTATAGATATAATTACATGGAAGGGATAGTCTTATGCAAAACTTTGTCATTTCTTGTTTGTGCAATATTTACTCCTTTCTGTATCCCACGACTCAGACATTGTCAAACATCTAAGTTCTTCTCCTTTGTTTTAGAAAAAAGATAGACCAGGCAGGAACCGTTAAGATTATGATGGACTAGTACCTCAACTTTATATAAATCTTTTAAAATGATACTTTCATAAGATACTTTTTTTACACCTTTCTTTTTTTACAGAAGGTTTATATGTGCTTGCTACTAGAAGTAGCTTCTACTTGCACAATTTTCAAGACGATGAAAAATACAAGTCTTGGTTCCTTGTGTTCTGATAATTCTGTGTGAACAATATGGTTTAGGTAATTCTCTTGTCATGAGAGCTTTGTGCCTTGTTTTGTTTCTACAGCTGAAAAAAGTAGGGTTGAAAATTACTGAGGTTATTTGCAAAGTTGCAGTAGTCTGATATAACGTTAAACTTCATAAGGTTTGAGAAAGATTTTCTTTCTACTAATAGCATTTTTTTTCCTGAATGTGCTGGATTAGATGTTTCAAAGTAAGCAGCATATTAAGGGAAAGATTTGTTCAGAAGACTGAGTATCTCATTTAGTTTAAAATTCATTCATGACTACTCTGGTTTATGTAACATTTACCTAGCTAACTAGTCCCTACTGACTAAACAGAAAGACAGATTCTGTGTACTTATACAGCTGGATTATCATATACATATAACCCACTTTGAAGTAAATAGCTGATATTAAAAAATATAAATCACTTTAATAAGCTAATAGAGTAATATTTAAAAAGTTTCAACATTTTTCTTTTCTAAGCTTAGCATGAAATCTGGTATATGTTGAAGTCTTTCTGGGACATTGTTTTTCTGTAAAAGGTAGGTACTTCTGTTTACATGCTACAAACAAACTACAGCAAGATCTCCAGCTGCTGTTTTTTGTTTATGCCAGGTATTACTGTCACAGCCATTAATCCTAATGTATCTTTTAAATTTGAATTTAAAACATCACTCCATAATGATATGACAAGAATGACGTGATTTCTTTTCATTCACTATAAATATTTTGAAGCAACTCCATTCTTGATCAAAGCTGATGTTCTCAACAGATAATTGGAAAATCTACTCAGGACAAGATTAATTTCCTAAGTGAGATACTATACATCAAAGAGAAATACAAATCCTGGTTGTATGTGTGATATATATACACATTATAAAATTTATAAGTATTTGACAGTTTTAATTCTTTTTGCTACATTCTGATGCCATTTAATGCTCTCAGGCTTAATTCTGTCATTAAGAAATGGGAACTTGTACTTTTAGCGTAACTAGACTATACTTGTACATTATAGAATCACATGAACTTTTTAGAAAGTGTGTTTGTGCATACTGCATTAATGACTGAATGCGTTAATACTATTTACGTCCAGCTTTTAGTCTTAATTCTCCATAAGAGTATAATTCATTATATATGTACAGAAACTTACTTCTCCCATAGAGATTCAGTGACAGAAGAGACAAATATTACAGTGTGAATAGTATTGTTTTACATTTGTTTAGTAATCTGAAGTCACAGTGCTATTTAACATATGGAGAAGTGATTAGTAAAGCAAAACTTACATGCATGTTAAATTAATGGCAGAGCGAGCAAAAAGCGTTTTCCACTTTGATGTTCTCTACCACTAGTGTCAATATAAAAAAATCATATTTTAGTAACTGTTTAAGTTTGAGTAGGATGTTAGAAGGGAAGTGATCCATTGGATTTTAAAAATTCTTCATTAAAGTGAATAGCTCTCACACTCTCACTCCATTCATTTCACACCCAACATCCCCATCCAATTTGTGGAAGCCGCAATCTGAAGCATGCTGCTTGAGAACTGAGCTTAATGGCTAGCATTCTTTAGTTGCATAAAATGACAAGAAAAATGCTAACAATCACACTGACAAGTATCCTTTTTAGAACACTTAAGAAAAATCTGTAGCACAAAAAAGGCCAAGCATGAAGATCGTTTGCGTAATATTGGTTCTTTCAAAATTTTCTCAGTTTGAAGGTAAGTACAGTGATCAAATCTCAGTCGTACACACACACACAAACACACAGACAATCCTCTCCTTATCTCTCAAGTGAGTGATACAACTTAAATATAGTGACTAGTTATTTTGCATTATTATACTTCTAATTACTCTGTCTTGAACTTTGTTCAAAGGCATAGATGCAAATATCTTAAAAGTAGCAGCCTTTAAGGGTTCAATAATTTGAAGAGACAGAGTAAATGAATTAAAAAAATTCTACTGCAAATCTAAATATCTAAATGGTAGTGATAATGCTTAAAAATAATTCATATTTCCTTCATAAAAATAAATTCTAGTTCCTATTTAGTCTTCAAGGTTATCCAAACCAAAACCCTATGATAAGCTTGAATATACTACATAGATATTTGTCTCATCTCTTCTGAACTATCCTCTGGAGACAGCTCACTGGGGTATTTTTCCCTTCACCAGAACCTTCTGTAGTATTATATTATGTGTACATATACAAGAATGTGCACAAATTGGAGTAAACTGTTACCATTCTCTTTATAAACAACTTTTCATATATTGATAGACATGCTTAATCTCCTGTAGATCGTATTTGCTAAATCTCTGATCCCTCTTCTTTGGATTTTTTTCTACTTATTTATCTTATAGGAATGTGGTTTAAAAGAAGACAAAAGGCTGTTAAATTCTGTTTTGTTACTTGCACATAAGGAAAAGTTATCAGTGACAAGTTAGCAACATTTAATAATTTCGTAATAGATAATTATGACATCTTTATTTTGGTGGCTTTTATTTCCTACTTCACTACATTTCAATCTATTTAATTGTCTTTATATTCTGTTATACTCTATTAGAGAATGCAGTATTCTGTATTTCTATTTTTTTTTTATATGCTTCATGCCTCAAAAAGAACAACTGCTTACAATGTTCATCATCTGAAGTTGATAAATTTCACTAACAAATTATAAAGACTATAGATACTGTACATATTGTAATTAAACATTCTGTCACACTTAAAAATAAATATGTAATGCTTTGTATGAAGGAAATTATATAATGCTGAGCTACTATGACAAATTTTCTATACTCTAAGCCTAAGCTTGAAAACTTTATTTCAAATATCTGTACAAAAGAATGAAGTCATAACCATTCTGGATTAGTGACTTAGTGATTAGATCTTAGTTTTAAAAAGTGCTCAAATATTTAATTAATATGTAAAGAATGCTTAGATATAAACTTTAAGATTTCAACATATTCCCTACATCAAGTTTTCCCAAATATTTGAAAAAAAGTATTATCATCTTTCCAATTAAATTTAGAGTAGAATGAATCTTCCAAAACCATTTAGGTTAATTTTATTTATTTCTCTAAAGTAACATTTTATTAGGCAATTCCAATGTTATTACTACCCATATAAAAACATAAAAAGTTATAATGTTGATTAATTTTAGATGTTTGGACTCTAGTGCTTCCAGGAGTATCATATAATTTTTTTTAACCTATTAATAACAGAATAGTACTATTCATTTTGTTTAAGGTTTTGCTGAATAGCCCTTTACAAAGGGCAGATTCAGGGCATTTTCCAGTACTGTGCTTGCAAAGATTTTTCTCTCTAGCTGGGTGACAGTGTAAAAATCAGCCTGTCTTCTCACACTCAAGAGTATTGAACCCTACTGTGCTTATTTTCCTCCACAAGAAGGGGCATTGTAATGATCCAATCCTGATTTAAGAGTGTTGTTAAATAACAATTAAAGGCTTTCCAGACAGAAGTCTGCTATAAACCCTAGCCCTATGGCAAACAGAAACTGTTCGCTAGGCATAGTCCTGTTGTTATATTGCCCACTTAAACATCTGGTGGAGTTGAAGTTGTGTAAGTTCAGCTACCCACGAATATTTTACACTCTTCAGCATTTTTTTCCCTGAATATGTTTTTACTATTCTTAATCCATTTGTTAAATGAATTAGCTGATTCAGTTGAAAGTTTGTTTCTAGCCATATGGGAGTATAAGATGTCTTTACCTATTCTGAAAAAGAGCTAAGGGATTTTAGCCACAGAAACAGGCCAATTTCGTTTTGGTGAAGGGTTAGGGAATAAGAAGGCAAATCTTAAATCTCTGATGTACCCTACCAATCTTACAATTTCTTTCTTTTTTCCTATATTATTTTACAATTCACTCCTCTCTAACTCTTATTATCTACCTTCTTTTCAAAACATCCACATTCTTATTTTTTCATGCAGTCACAGAAGTAGAAGTTTGAAGGGAATTTTGGAGGTCATTAAGTCCATTCTCCAACTCAAAAAGAGACTACACAAACACTGCATCAAGTCAGATCCAGCTTTGTCTCACTGACTCAAAAACCACCAATGCCAGAGAATACTCAGTCTCTTGGGGTAACCTGTTTTGGATTAACCCTTCCAGTGAAAAAGAATAGAAACTTTAATACACTCAAGATACTTTACTGCATTTATTTCTAGCAGAGACCAAGAAAGAAGATTTCAATGACATTATATATATTCTTTTTCATCGCTCGAGAATGCTATTATATTTTCTCCAAAACTTTCTTGGCCCTGCTGCCTGTACTATTCATAGTTGTAGGCTTTGTCTTTTGTAAGTTAGACAGTACATGATCAAAATTTGATCTCCAGGTTAAACTTGTGATTACATTACACAGATGAGCAGATGTTTTTTTTAGCTCAGGACTATCATGTACTCCTTCCTCTATTCAGTTTTGACCATAAAATGGACTGCATTGTCTATTCATTTGAATCTTTCAGTATTGAGCTGAAAAAGTTGGGAGCTCCAGCTCTAGGGTTGATAGTACTTTCTTTTGACGAAGATACTCCTTCATTTATCTCAGAAAGACATCTATTTCCATTCCTTAGCTTATTCTGCACCTGTTCTTGTAACTGAATAATTTTGTGGTTCATTTAAAAAACATATCTGTTAAAATAGGGAAAGTCTACATGACAACCTTAACCACAATATTAGTGAAATGCTGTTCAGAAAGAATCTGTAAATATAAGACAAAACCAGAATTGATGATATATAGAAGGGGGATGAGTCATGGGCTATTGTAGTAAAGTAGTTTAATTTTAACATTGGATACGGTATCTTGTTACTGAGACTATACCTGTAATGCAAACTGTGCATAAATGTGCAAGTTATAATGAATGCATATTTTAAAATGCAGCTTAATTTCAGAAATGCTGCTATTTAAAAACATATTATGGTTGAAATATATGTGTATTAGCTGTAACCATTCGAGTGCTGAAAGTGTGTGAGAAAACTTTATTTAAAACATTTGTATTCATGGAATGTACACATTAATCTCAAGCACCATCATAGTGTCTGAATCCAGAATGTGAACAACTGAAACAACTGTGGGGTCAATGCTTTCCCAAGTGCACTGAATTCACAGCATGAATATAAACACTAGGAGAGACAGAAGACTAATAAAAAATAAAACTAAAAAAAAAATTTGGGTGATTAATTCCAGCATTTCCATAGGGTTTTTAACTTCTCTGGGAATTTACTTATGTAAATAGGCAAAATATGCTCCCTTAATTTGATTAGAGATTTATTCTACAGGCTCTGAAACTTTGAAACTAGACTTGATTAAGAAACAGAATTTTCTTCTTAATTTGAAGACTGCCTCTACCATTGCAGATTTGTGCGTTCTCTTCTTTTAACAGCTATTCTGAGATATGGAATTCTTTCAAATACTAATCACCAAAATTATGTATTTCTTAATCTTAGTGTAATAAAATGAAAAATTTGTGTTCATAAGGAATTACTGACAATGAAAATATAATGAATAAGTTTGGAAAGGACCCTTGAAGTTCATGTAGTTGAAACTCTTTTTCTAAGCAGGGCTAAATTTAAATTTGATCAGGTTGCTCAGGGACTTGTCTTGTTTAGTCTTTAATATGTTGAAGGATGGAGATTTAACAAGCTGATTGGTCTCTTCGAACCTCAAGAATCCTGTAATTCTGTAAAATTCAAGCATACTTAGACATTTTAAATGACATTCACAAAAGGATCGAGTAACAGAGGCATATAGTCACTGAGGATGGATTCACAGAGCAATGAAGTCACGGAGGCATGGAGTCACAAAGAGGTGGAGTCACAGGGCTATGAAGTCACAAAGGAATAGCGTCACAATTGAAAGGAGCCACAAAGAAATGGAATCACACAGCCATGTAGTCACAGACCCATGGAGTCACAGAGGCATGGATTCACAGAGGATGTAGTCAAAGAGTCCTTGAGTCAAAAAGACTCATGGGATCCCAGAAGCATGGAATCACAGAGCCACTGAGTCACAAAGGAATTGAGTCACAGAGCCATGGAGTCATAGAGGCATTGAGTTACAGAGCCATTTTAAGCAAAAACATTTCATTTTAGAGAGTGCTTTTCTGCTCTTTCTAAACTGCTCATGTTATAGACTTATGAAGGTCTTTTATATTTGTCTATCCATATTCATAGCCAAATTAAAGTATCTGTGTAGCTGCCTATATTTTATACTAAATTTTGAATTATATGTTTTTAATTATATTTTTTATTTATATTTATTAGTGAATTACATAACTTTGTTTCTTTGTCTTTAAAGAACATTTCTCTTGCAGAATAAATGAGAATGGGATTTTTACCTTCTGCAAGAGAAAGAATGTGAAATTTTCTTCAAGCCTTTCAGTCCTATGGCAATCACCATAAGAAGAGATCCAGAGGTCTGCACGTAATTATTTTACGTTTAATGGCAGGAGGAAGGGAAACTTACTTTTTAAGTCAGTTCCTGGAAATAAGTACTTTGTCTTTTTTCTCCATTTAACAATCACAAAACAATTCAGGTTGGAAAGGCCCTGAGGAGATCATCTAGTCTTCTCCATTTAACTAAACTGTAATTGAATCGTGACATGGCATTGTTGCTCTTCTAAGTATTTTTTAATGTATATAGGTAAGAAAGATCAGCCTTCTCAGCTTTCTCCCTGGTAGTTTTGCTCAAGAAAGATTTGTAGATCATTAAAGCCTATTCATGTACAAAAGACTGTCAGTCAGCAGTCTTTTGAGGGCACTAGCCACATCTGATGGACAGGCATGACTGTTGCAGGTTTCAGACAAGGAACAATAGGGTCCTTAAATGAGTTCAACATTTTCATTTAATTTCCTTTTTAAAATTAGGAAAACATGGAAAAAAATAGGAAAAATTAGGAAATCCTAGTGTGTTTGGCTGTGCTCCTGAAAATGGAAGCCTATGAACTGTTCAAGCAAATGAAAAAAATACAAAGGATATCTAAAATTTTTTTCTGTTGTGTCTGAACTGCTGAAATAACCAGTCACCATCTATAATAAAAAGTCTTCCTTATTAAAAAAGAAGTTTCTTGCCTCAAACTAATCTCCACTGAGAGTTTCAATTCATACATTCTGGAATAGTGGTGTAAATCTAAAATAATTATATACACAGAGCCATATTTGCACTGGTAAAATGAAAGGGCCAGGCACTACTGTTGTGTTGCTATTTAATGTTGTTGTTTAATGTGTTGTGTTTGCTTTGGTTCCCATCCAAAATGGGAGGACACAATGTAATAAGCTTTATTCAGAGAGGAGAAGATATTAGAGACTTGCTCTCCCAGAAAAGAAGGCCTTAAAGAATAATGTTTAAAAACTTGGAGCATTTCTTTCAACTCCTCTTTGGCTTCCCTACATACACTGTTTTACAGAATAAAATGACCCCTCATCAACAGTTAGACCCATTTCTACATCACTAGCAGGACATATATAGCAGGAGTTGATTTTTGTACTGTGAAATATCAGCTTCTACCTATGAAGAGTTCACATTTATTTTGAATACTATCACAAATAAAGGTACAAATGCCTTTGCTGACATAATTTTCTAGTTCTCATAGATTGGTATTCTATGATTCTATGATACTATAGATGACTGCTTTATTGTTCATAGTCCATTGTTGTTCTAAATAAATGTAGTGCATCTTATTCCATAAGGTAACTGCAACTGTGAGAATGTAGGACTTTTTGTCCCTAGGGAATCATAGAATCACAGAATGGTTAGAGTTGGAAGGACATCCTGGTGTTTTCCTCAGGGTAGGTTTTGATTCATTTTTAAAAGTGTGTTTCCTTGCAAAGTCAAGCTAGAGACAAAAAGGAAGTTCACAATCTCATTAATTTCTCTAAAGCTTCCTTATCAAAGAAGTATCTAATCTAGTCTAAAAAATTTAGAGCTAGCAAATTAAATTCTCTAACTTCAAGCAAACTTACTCATTAAAAATGCAAGATACCAGACTAAAAGGCTACCAATTTTTTTTTAATATAAACTGAACTGAGGAGAGGTTGCACATACAATAGCCTGCCTTGCATAGAGAAGCTGAAGAAGCAAACTGTAAACCTTCAGTACCTTCACAATTATGATCATCATTGTACCTGAGGACTTCACCTGTCATTAAAGGTATACTGGAAAGGATCCAAGGCATTATAATACAGAATGATGTAGTGGTGGGCAAAACAGTCAAGAAAGAAACTGGCCGATGTGTGGACCCAACCACACATTGGCCATATATATTGCCATACATATAACACTGAAGAAGACCAAAGCCATCTTGGTCAGGTGAAGATCAGAAATGAACAAAACCTAGAATTTAATGAGTTGAAAATGGATTTTTAAGGAAATACCATGTAAAGAGAATGCAGAATGACAGAACAATTTGTTGATATATCTTAAAAAAAATATGAGAAAGATATTAATTCCACGAAATTAGCTTGAAAAGCTTTGTCTATCCTAATAGACATATCCAACATCTGGTAGAAGGTGGGGACTAAGCAGGACAATACTAGATTACAACATAAAGAATACATGAAAAAAGAAACAGTACATGAAGTTGGTGGTATATAGCTGCATGTTGAAACGTATGAAAAAATCAAGTTAAGAAGCAAAATTTGTCTACAAATGACATTAAATACCTGTTGATTAGATGTCCAGACATAGATGTGTAATTTTGAGATAATATTACTGTCCCCCTGACCACAAAGAATGCAGTGACAATAACATGCAAAAGAGACGCTCTGAGATTAGGAAATACAACAGAGATGGCGTTATTGAAATGGCCTTCACTTGCCTTATTTAAACTAGGGAAACATCACAGGGTACTCACAAGAGTAGGAGTAATTTTTATTTGGTCCTCACCAGCAGAAAGAATGTGGTTCGAAATGCTGATGCTTGAGACCAATTCAGCAACAGTGACAGATTTTTCTAATTCTGTGTTCTTTCAGAAGCAACAAATCATTTACCACAGCTTGACAATAACATGCAAAAGAGACGCTCTGAGATTAGGAAATACAACAGAGATGGCGTTATTGAAATGGCCTTCACTTGCCTTATTTAAACTAGGGAAACATCACAGGGTACTCACAAGAGTAGGAGTAATTTTTATTTGGTCCTCACCAGCAGAAAGAATGTGGTTCGAAATGCTGATGCTTGAGACCAATTCAGCAACAGTGACAGATTTTTCTAATTGTGTTCTTTCAGAAGCAACAAATCATTCACCACAGCTGCGGTCAATTTTAAAAAGGCGACCAACACAAAAGTGAACAAACTTCTTGAAAAGAAGATAAAAGAAAAAGATAGAAGGTTTAAGTCTTTGCAGACATCATGGAGGTTGCTTGAAGAGCACACTGGAAACAGAAATTATATGTGTACAAACTATGAGGAAAGATTTTAGAGAGTAGATCAATGTTGGCACAGCTAAACACCGTGGTAAAGAGAGTTACTAGGTGGTACTGTATCCTTCAAAAAAATGGAATCATGTTCAAATAAAGGGTCATTGAAAGAATTAAAAATCTAGGAAGTTAAAAGTGATAATGCAACAAAGCATGGCAAAAGTTTATTTGACTGAACAATTACTAAAAGGTATGAAAGCCAGCACCTAACCTTTCTTCAAAAAACAAGAGGAGGAGAAAGTCTTCAAGGATAAAGGATGATTGAGACAGAAGGTAATACAGGTCATGATTGGTGGTGGTTTATTTACCAGCTATTTTGTACATCCTGAACAAAAGGTATACACCAGCTTTTCTTCAAAATTTGAATTATCGAATCAGGGTGTTGAACCTCCACTGATTAATAAGTAAATGCTGGCAGCCTCACTCATTCCTTCCTATTCTTGCATATATGTTTTCCATACACTAAGGAGTTAAAGTTCAAGTATTAGATGAATGTCCCTGTTACTAATCTCCTTTTCCTTCCCTTACACAATTTTCTCATGAGGACAGCTTAGATGTTAACCTAGTTACTCCAGCCTTGTTTCCCTCTGTTTTCACACCACTTTATGGGTAGCTAGCAATCTCTACTGGCTACTTAATAAGGTTAAACAGCTGTTCTACCTACGGTCACATTTTTACCAGACTGCTTCTCAGTTATCCACATTTGCTCAGGATTCCCTTCTTAGACTCACTCTGGGCTCTTACAGCCCAACTGTCATTAATGCTTGCTAAGTTTTTTCTGCATAGTATATAAGCTATGACCTTTCCCCTTCAAATCCATAGCTAGGACTCATTTGGAGTCTCATTTTGCATCTGATTTTCTACAACATGGCCTTGATAATTTCAATCTTTCTCTTCTTCTAAGTCTACTTTGCTGTGGATTTTATAAAACTCATGATAATCATTAGTATGATGATGTGTGAAAGGATTGGTCGTGTTGATTATTAAAGTTTTATGTATTAATATGTACCTTTGTCTCTTTTGTATGTAGACTATACAACTTAAAAAGGGGGAGATCATTTTCTTGTGTGTAATTATGCTGTACTGACTACAGTGCTGATTCATGAATAAAATCATAGAATCATAGAATCATAGAGTGGTTTAGGTTGAAAGGGACCTTAAAGATCATCTAGTCCAACTTCCCACTAGACCAGGTTGCCCAAAGCCCTGTCCAACCTGGCCTTGAAATAGCAACCCTTAAGGATACTTACACAGATTAGTATTTTAAGCAACTAATGCAATACCCTTTCCTTTACTTTCCCTTATTTTGCATCATTTCTACTTAAAATGTAAATAGTTTAAATACAAATTTAGGACTTTGATTTCTCATCCATTTGTATATTCCACAAAAGTCATATCTCAAAACCGCCTTAATATTAGTCAGTTATCACTAAAGACTATTTCTGTACAATCTAAAAAGCCCAGGAGGGTGGAGTAGGTGGCCATTTAACAACCCAAATTATTGTATGAACCTAAGGAGTAAAAATCTCTCAAACTGATATTGACAAGGAATTTTATGTTGTTATGACCAAAGAACTCAAGGAGTAAAGAATTGTAAAATTTTGCTTTCATGTTACTTCAGATGTAAAGTTCAAATAGCTTTATTGTGTCTGTTGCTTCCTCTTCCTTCCTAGATATATCATAGGAAATTATCTTACTAAGACAAATGTTCCTAAACCAGTACATTTTAAAAGCAAGGAAGATAAAGTGATTATACACGTGAATACAGCATTTTCACAACAGAACCCAAGTTATTTTTATCCAGTCAGGAAGCAGAAGAAATTCCATGCGATTTATGTTGTCACAGAAAGAATCAAATTATACGGAGTTCAAATTCAATTAACTGCTTTTGAATGCTGTGCAGACCTGCAAGTGACAATACAGTGTATTCTGGAAACTCTCAAATAGCAAATAAATCTAAGAAGGGGAAAAAAGGTGCATTTAGTCTTTCCTGATTTTGATGAATCTTGGATAAGACAAGCTGCAGTTTATAGAAACCACCATTCACTTGTTCTTTGATTATTTAGGAAATGATATTGACTTTCTGGTTTAAAAAAAACTAAACTGACAACTGTTGAAAAATTATGACAGTAGCATGTATCATTAATGTTGGAGTGAAGAATACAACCAGCAGTGGTGACAAATCTGGGGAAACATCAAACCAGCCAAAGAGATTGCAGGCTTAGTAAGACAGCCAACCCACTTACACTATTTTTTGCAGTAGTTCTACTAATAATGAGTAACTTTTTTGAGAAATAAAATTCTCTCCTGTTATTGTGCTACACATGGTATACATGGAATGCATCATAATCACAACTGGTCAAAGCTGACTGAAAGTCCTTCTAGTCTAAACTTCAGAGAAGGGGAGGAAGGGAAGACACAGGTTATAAAGATGATGTCCTAACATGGGTATTTACTGCATATTGAGAAAGAAGACTAATACTTCCTTCTGTGGAAATAAAAAAGGAATATCTAGTCTCCTCACAACTTTAGAAATTAATAAGTATTTTGTAACAGGTGTTTGTTCTTAATTCATGAATAATATTCAGCTCTTAACTTTCCACACTGGATAGGTGTCATGGTTTAGACGGTTCTACTATCCAATGATTCCTGCCCACCCAGGAAAGGAAATCAGGATATGGATAAGAGACCCATGATTGATATAGAAACAGTTTTAATAAAATAATTAGAAGAAAAACAAGTGTTAATAACAGTATTAATATAACAACTCAGCCTATATAGTGGAGGAGTAGACCTCAGGGGTAGGACTGTGGATGAAGAGACTTCTGAGATGACAGCCATTGAAGGAGAGCCATTCCCAGCAAAACCCCCAATTTATAGTGAGTGTGACATTTATGGTATGGAATAATTCTCATTGGCCAGCCTAGGGTCAGCTTAGGGTCAACTACTCTGGGTTTCCGCTTACCCTAGGCTCTAAACCTGTTTATCTGAAGACTGTTAAAGACCTTGGTCTTCATAATTTCTTCTACCTTTTGTAATTGTATTTTTTTAATTAGAAAGTTTCCTGATTTGTCTCTTTAGAGTGAGTGACATTATCTTAAAATATCAGATCAGGTTTTCCAACAATTAAAACCTGTAAGATGATAGGTTTTTTAACCCAGATACCAGCACTTCAAAATCTGAGCCTATAGTTTATTGCAGCTTCTGTTCTGTGTACATACCACACACTAACAGGCACAGGCATACATTTTGAAATCACATAGAAATGATACTTGCATATTTTACTAGCCGCAGGGAGAATTGTTCTAGCTTTTATCATTGAGAGTACAAAAAATTCAACATTAAATCATTTCAGATTAATGGGATTTTTTCTCTTAGGGCAGAAATAATTCTGTGTGGTACCGCCCGGAAGTCAAATAAGACAATTTCAGCCTCTTGGGAGGAGGTACAACAGCTTTACAGAAGAAGCCTTTCTACTGACTGTCATTTAATTCCCAGTAGGTATTTCATTTTCTCATAAAGACTTCATCATTATTTTTCCTTTTTGTTCAGAGCAAACATCTTTCCCATCAGATGCAATAAAAAGGTTCTAAACTCAAAGAGCTTACTTTTTCATAAAACATATGACATGCATCTTTCCTTTCTAGTAACAGACTTCTGATTCATCTGAATGATGAACTAACACTGATGAATGAACAGGAAGAATTAAGTGTATGTTTCTTCAGGACCCAAAGAAAAAGAAAATGCTGAAAGATAAATATATGGATAAGAAAAAATTCAATTTACAACTTAGCTTATCTGCTGTGACACTTAACACTCCACAGATTAGAGTACCACATAAAAAAACATGAAAACTAAAATGAAAGTGGAATAGCTACATCTTTATCTTTTCAGAATTCAAAAGAATGTAAAGTGCTTCAAAGACACATTAACGACAAAATGAAGGAAGCAGGAGAGGGAAGGGAAAAAAAAATATCCATGAACTTTTGCAGACAGATGCAAGGAGAACCTTGTAGGAAGAAAGGCAGAACATGGGACTAAAAAGTAGAAACAGAGAAGGAAGATAAAATAAATATTGATACATTAAGAAAGATACATTTTTTTTCTAATTCAGAAAGATGTTTTTAGCAAGAAAAAGAACACCAGCACTTAGACAGATATGTTTACCCTACCTTTTCCCCAGTCTCAATTTCCTGTATCTTAGCTGGACGTCCCAATCACAGAATCACAGAATCACAGAATTAGTGAGACTGGAAAAGACCTCTGAGATCATCAAGTCCAGCCTATGATCTAACACTACCACATCAGCTGGACCATGGCACTAAGTGCCACATCCAGCCTTTCCTTAAACACCTCCAGGGATGGTGACTCCACCACCTGCCTG
>NW_010164386.1:0-1366 GCF_000695765.1 Mesitornis unicolor | reverse complement strand
TTTACCTCAAAGGATTCTAAACACTTCATCAGCTAATATAGATAATATATATAGAGATCTCTTCCAAGTCAGCTACTAGTCTTGCACAGATGGTGTAGAAAACTGGGGTAAATCTCATTGAAACTAATCTATACAAACATATGCTTAATTAGCATAGTGCATCTTACACAGTGTAAAACAGAAACAGACTGTATTGCAATAACTGATCACAGCATAAATTGGTTTATTTTGATTCTTCCTAGGGAGGCACAAACTATTTTTTAAATTATTTTTGAGATTTCACTGTAATGAATTAAATTCAGCTTGCTGGAAAAAGCAAACAGAAAAAGGAAATAAGAATGGCAGAAAAATTAATCATACTGAGTTTTGCATTTATGCTGAATTTTGTTCCTGTGACTGATGCCACTGCCTTCAGCTGGCTTATTCACTGCATAGATTTAAACATGTACACAAATCCTTGCTGGACGAGGGCCTATCATTAATTCAGAATCAAATCTATTGTCCCTCAGGCCTACTCACAAATTACACGTGTTCATTTAAGTCAATAAAGATAAACTTGTGTAAATCTTTTTGTAAACAAGGCTATTTCACTTTAATGATTTGGGGTTAGCATAAATATACGCCTTCTCTGGAAGGAAGATGGAGATGGAGAACTGGTCACGAGAGACACGGAGAAGGCTGAGGTGCTGAATGACTTCTTTGCTTCAGTCTTCACTGGCAAGGGCTCTAGCTGTTCTGCCCAAGTCACAGAAGGCAAAGGCAGGGACTGGGAGAAGGAAGATCCACCCACTGTAAGTGAAGACCAGGTTTGAGACTACCTAAAGAACCTGAAGGTGCACAAGTCCATGGGGCCCAATGACATCCCTCTGCGGGTCCTGAGAGAACTGGCAGATGAAGTTGCCAAACCGCCATTATCCATCGGATGACAGTCTGGTGAAGTTCCTGATGACTGGAAAAGGGGAAACATAACCCCCATTTTCAAAAAGAGGAAAAAGGAAGACCCAGGGAACTATCAGCCAGTCAGTCTCACCTCTGTGCCTGGCAAGATCATGGAGCAGATCCTCCTGAAGGCTCACCTAAGGCACAGGGGGAATGAGGATGCAGTGGCAAATCATGCCTCACCAAATTGGTGACCTTTTATGATGGAGTTACAGCTTTGGTGGATAAGGGAAGAGCAACTGATGTCATCTACCTGGACTTGTGCAAAGCATTCGACATTGTCCTGCATGACAAACTGGTCACGAAACTGGAGAAACATGGATTTGATGGATGGACCACTCGCTGGATAAGGAACTGGCTGGATGGTTGCACTCAGAGAGCTGCGGTCAACAGCTCATGTCCAAGTGGAGACCAGTGATGAGTGGTG
>NW_010164385.1:492-724 GCF_000695765.1 Mesitornis unicolor | reverse complement strand
GGTCCTACAATGGGAGTTTGGGGCCATAAAACTGAGATTTTGTGCCTTAAAAACCATAGTTTTGACTGTAAAAAAAATGTTTAGTTTCTAAAATCGGATTTTGGGCCCTAAAACTGGGATTTCGGAGCATGAAAATGAGAGTTTGGGTACTAAAATCAGAGTTCAGACCCTAAAAAAGCAAGTTAAGGCAAAAATGGGAGTTTTGAGCCTAAAAATGAGAGTTAGGACGCTG
>NW_010164385.1:0-307 GCF_000695765.1 Mesitornis unicolor | reverse complement strand
GATGAGAAAAACTTATCTACGCAGTTGCAGATAAGCAGGCACTTCTTTATTCGCAGCGCTGGGGAACACAGAGGGTAGCCCATCAAAGGTGTGTTACATTGTCCGTACATTTTCATAGTCCTTTTATACAATTTTAACAAAGCAAATCATACGATCATGCATATGCATAAGATGATTACATAGGAGGATTACATATTCCTTTATCTATCACTCTGATTGGTACCCCATAGAATTTATCGCAATAATTTTGTCAAAGAAAAGTTTTCAGTCCACTCTCCTAAAAGAGGTTTCGGTCCGTCAGTCCATT
>NW_010164384.1:0-21572 GCF_000695765.1 Mesitornis unicolor | reverse complement strand
GAGGGTCTGGGGTGTGGTCCTGCTCCGTGTTGGGAGGGGAGTTGGGGTCCTTCTGCCCCACCCGAGAGGAGACAGAGCTGAGACACTGGTTTGGGATGGGGGTGAGGGCCTGGGCTCATGGTCACTTACCGGGGGTGGGGGGCAAACTGTCTGGGTTCATTTCCAGCATCTTTGCTGAATCATTGTGATCCTGGGGAGAGTCCTTCCACCACGAGCTCTCTGGCTCCTCTGTGATGGAAACTGGTGCTTCTCAGCTCCTGCTGCAGCCCTGGGCCCCTCTCTGCCCTGGGCTCACAGGAAGGGTTCCTGCCCCTGTCTTGCTCTCTCTCCTTGGTCCATACATGTGCCGAGCCCTTTGGTGTGTGCAGGGAGACTCGGTGTTTCTGATACCTACCTTCCTCCAGAACTGTTTAGAGACACGTTTTCACACCCAACTACCGGTTAGTTTCACAGAAGCAAAATACACAGGTTAAACCCAACCATTGTCACAGGTGCTGAAAGCCTGGGTGCCTTTGGTTGCTTCAGCACCACGGGGCCAGCAGGAGCAGGCTAGATACAAATATCTTCCTCTGGGTCTTGTGAAAGGAGGGCTGAAGTGATACCATGATGTGGGCTCTTCAGACAAGTAGCATTTCAAATAGAAGTTTGGAACCTGGACTTAAACCAGGATGTCGTAGAGCTCCTCGGGGGAGGGAAGGAAACTTCAGGAGCTTGGAATTTTTAGTGAAGCAATTAGACGTAAAGGAGCGAAAACGCTGAGTGGCTGGCGTGAGCGTTTTCCCCTCCTGCCTGAGGTAAAGACTTAAGTATTAGTAAAAAGAAACTAAAGAAATGCAAGAACTAAGTTATTTTTTAATAAACCGCATTAGTCATTATACACTTGACATGTGTAGAAGGTGATGGATGCTTGCTTTAGTGAAGCTGATTGTTGAATTACCAGAAGATTCGGTAACTGGTTGGTTTAGGAGCTTGCCACCTCCTCGCTCCCTTGGTTAGGGTAGCACGGTGCTGGTTCATCATGGATTTGCTCTGTAGACTATTGCCTTGCTGTACGGTTTGGTGGAGTACAGTCATCACTGCTGCTAGCTTAGATTTTTGTCAGTTCAGGTGAGTCACCCGTAATGATTTACTATAAAAACTTGCTTTTCAAATGTTACGACAGGCTGGGGAATAGAGAGGCTGTCCGTGTACAGCGTAACTGTGCTGAGGGCAGGAGTTTCTTCTCATCTTTAGAGATCTAAATGTGAGAGGCAGGGGGCTTACAAAGAAAATGAGTAGTTTGAAATACCAGGCATGTTTGTTTGTGTAAGTGCTGCACTGGCTTTGCTCCTTATTTAATTTGTAAGTTGCCATTGAATTTCTGGTTGAATTCCTGTCATCTCTATATTGACTTAGAACTCTAAGGTAACTACTGAGGTTAAACAGTTTGTGTGGAGGTTAAACAGCTTCTGTTGTCATATTGATACCAAACTGTCCACTACCGACTCGTGTCACAAGTAAGTCCTTTAACTCTTTTGTTGGAAATACTAGCTGAAAAACACTCAGAGCGCATCAGGTGGTGTGTGCCTCTTGACTTTTAACTGTCAGGTGTATTTCTGCTCCTCCTTCGAGTAACTGTGTGTGACACCAGTGCTGTGGTTTTCTCTGGGTGCCGTGTGTCGCCTGTGGCCGTAACCAAATGCAGTGCACGAGGGCCCTGCGGAGCAAATGCTTGGCGGTGCCTGTCCTGAGCCCACGCGTGTGTGTGTCTGTCCACAGATGCAGACGTTCAGCTGACTCTCATTTGCTTTCTCTGAATTTCAGCTTGCAAAATGGTTGCACGTTAGCAGCTCTTTTGCTGGGAGAAGCCCTGCTGAAGTTAATGGGACTACCTGTTGCCATAGTGTTCCTGGTAAATAGCCTTGTAGTCCTCTGAGTCATAGTATATGAAATAAGAGGGATCATTTTATAAATACTGGCATCCAGTTTGGTGTATTAAGTATAAAACGATGGCTTGAGTGCTGTTCTTCAAAGGTACTCGCTTCTCATTGTGCCTCTCTGGTGTTGGATGTGCTTGGAGCTGGGCTGTCCAGCAGCTGTGGTGACTGTGTTAATGGTGGGTATCTTCTCCCCACTCGCAGAAGCAGCTTAACGAAAGCAGGGCTGTGGTTTGACACCGTCGTGCACTTCTGCTCTCACCAAAGAATGACATCCTGTTTGGCTTAGATGGTGTCAGCACTTTGTCTGGCTGAATTTCATCATAAATAAGTATTTATTATGATTATTAAGGCAGGCTGTCTCGGGATATGGCTGCGTGTTGTCTGTTAGCTGCTATCTGGACATGAGCAGCCACGTTAGCGATGCTGTCCCTGCGTGTGGGACGTTGTTGTGCGACACAGGGACAAGAGCTGGCTCGAGGGGTAAGGATGCAGTGAGCATCTGCCCACCCCTGCCGGTGCATCGCTGTATTTCCTGCAGGAAGAATTGAAAGCATCGTTGAAAAGGTGTATGTCACGAAGGGCGTACGTCCCCACCCCGGTCGCGATGTGGTGTGCTGGTCCTTGCCTCCGTTGTACCCAAACAGAGCCATTTTTGCCAGTGGAGTTGTCTGGAAATTCGGAGCTCGCAGGCGGATGGGGGAAGCAGCAGGTTGCTGTGCTCCCACTCGGCATTTTAGGATCCCTCCCGCTGTTGTCCTTCTGCGTCGTGCGTCTCCCTCCAGCGCTGGCTTTGCCAGGGATGCTTGTGTATGCCTGTTGACTCTGGGTCACAAAAGTCAGTGAGGCTTCTCCGTGCCACTTACGTGCTGAGGGCTGGGTTTATTTCAGCTAATTGCTCCCTGAATTATTCACTCCGGTGTTACATAGCAGTGCTGTGATCAAAGATTAGTTCATGCCCTTGGACGGGCAGGCGGTGCCATCTGTTTCTTTCCCTGGTAAAGAAAGTTTTGATTCATCCATAGTGCGGGCTTAGGTGCTGACCAAAATAACACAGTATCTGTCCAGCAGTTTAAATGACTCTGAGGGACATCTGTCTATGTGTGAAATATTCTGAATGTATAATTCCAGTTAATCTTACTAAGACTGCAAATCTCTTATATCATGGTTACCAGTGAAGTTTCTGTCTGGCTGCATCGTTTCACTTTCAAGTGAATGTTCTTCTTAAATATCAGAAACCTGTACCCATCTCTCCTGTGGTTTTAATGCATCTGCATGTTTTATTGGTGTGGTACTTGACCAAAATAACATCTGTAAGTACATTTTCCTTCAGAAAAAAAAGTCCTGGAATTTAAAAGGTCTAGGCTATTGTTGCAAGTTAATGAGCTGTACTCAAATGACAATTCCAAATAAAGAAAACCGGAATGATTTCACTTCTGGGTTTGTGAGAAGTTCAAAAATAATTAAGGAGGTTGGCAAAAGAGCTGGCATGCCAGGTTTAGCTGCTGCTGAGGGGGGTGTGTACCTCCATGTGCTTTCTTGAGGCATGCCTGCCTCTAATTTGTGAAAGTAGGATCCTGGTACGACGAGTTCTGTATCTTAGTATTCCTTCGACTTCTGCTGTCTGACCTCATGATTTTCCTACATGGATTTGGTTTTTTTCCAACTCTTTAATGCATCTGAGACGCAGCCGAGGCTGTGCCCATACTGCCAGCCCTCCAAGGCCTGACCTGGACACTGCTGTGCCCAGGCTGTGCACTTGGGCAGGGTGGTGGAGCCCAGAGGGGTGGGATGTGCTGCCCTGCTCTGTGGTGACCTCATTGGCTAGGAACGAGAGGGGCAAGTCGTCTTTTTGGTTGGGGGTTCAGCTGTTTGGGAATGGAGGGCTCTGGCTCGGCTCAGTCTTCGTGCTGCTTTGAGCCGGGTGTGTTGAAGTTTGCTGGTAAAGAGGATGGGAGCAGAAGTCTCGGTAACCGTGGTCTTTAAGATGTAAAAATAAACAAAGCTGAGAAGCTGTACCCTACTTAAAACAGAGTGACCTAAATTTTCGGCAGTTGTAGCAGAGGCAGGCTGTGGGCAGGGATGAGGCTTGCTGCAGGCTGGCTCCCCTGACCGTGCATCGCTTGACGTGGCCGACGGCCACCTTTGGAAAACCTCCACTGGTGTCTGGGGTCATTGGCTTCCCCTCCCCGCGAGTTGCACAACCCGGGCTGTGATTTCCCTCGCCGTGCTCCGGGGGAGAGAGCCCCTCGTTATGCAAGTCAGCAGTTCAGCATCTTCTGGGAAGTTGTGGCATGAACCACTTCTCAAATTGCTTTTGTTGGAGCGTTGCTGAAAGCATGTTTGATGTCCTCTGGCTTGTCCCTGAAGAGACTTCTTTCCAGGGGGTGTATGTGTCTGTGAAGTCCATTCGTACTCTTCGTCTGTACATTAATGTTCTTGCTATCAATTGCACGTCTCCACTACTGAATTATTAATTCTGCAGTGAGATTTTTTTTTCTTCTTCTTAGTGTCCATTGACTTTCATGCTCGATTGATTCTTCTGTGCAGTTTGAAACTGGAGCATGGGCATTTTGACTGATATCACATCTATGATCTCAGTGGTGGCTAAATAAACTTACTTTAATTGGGAAAAGGACATCTGTCTTTCAAAGCGTTGGACACTTTCCTCAGTGAAAGGTAGTCCGCTTGTGAACGTGCATTATCCTCAGGGGCACATCGCTCGGTATTTGTTCCTGTAGGTACTGATGGTCTGCCATGTTTTGTTCTTTGTGTTGTGTTTCTGTGTGTGCTTTTTCCTGCAGGGAGATAAGAGGAGGTGAATCGCGTGTCCTTCTAGCTGCCTTCTGTTAAACTTGGAGTACCGCACTTCAAGCAACTGAACAGATGGATAATGGAGACTGGGGATATATGGTGAGTGAGCCCGTGGAGGTGTGCGCTCAGCCGTGCAACTGGGTGTTCAGGATCTCGTGGTGAGAATCCTTCCAGATCTGTCTGGTGTGGATCCAGAGCTCCAGGCACATGAGAGGGAAAGCTGCGTTACAACAGCGCTTACGTTCTCTGGAGCGCTTGGCCCCGTGTGCTGCTTGTGGGGAGAGCTCACATTCCCATTCCCTAGGTACAGTGAGTGCTTAACTGATGCCTTGAACTCACTGTTACCGTGTTCCTACCACACAAAGGTTGAAAACAGTTTGTGCTCCCTGGATGTAATTTTAAGGACTTTGTCATTTGATGTATAAAGAGCAATAGTTTTCCTTGTCAACCCTGTTTCAAACTAGACAAATGCATCTTGTTTTTCTCCTCGTTCTCTAAACATTCAGCTGCCATGCATATGTCTCTTTTCTCTGGCTGGCCTCGGTCCTGGTTGTTCGGGTTGGTGGCCAGATGGGATTTATGTTCCTTTCTCTCTTGCTTCTTCCTCGTGTGCTATCTGGAAGCTGATGCAGACTGGTTTGTGCTCTGCCCCCACCTCCTTCTGTACAGCGTGCTAATTTGCTAACAAATATTTCTTTTTAGAGGGAAAAGCTGAAAGTTCTTTTTTGTTTGCTTGTTTTAATGATGATTCTTGACCAGTGCATGGATTATCTTGATTTTAGCTCTTGGTCCTTTGTCTAAACTTGCACTGTCATCCTCTTTGGAGGGAGAGAGAGAGGCTTAAGACTTGTTCAGCTGATTTTCTTTTCTTTCTTTCTTTCTTTTTATTTGTTGTTTTTGTTCTGGAATGAGAGACAGATTGTGAAAGTAAGGAGCACTGATGGGCCTTGTTCAGACTAACTTGTTCTTCAGGAAATCTCTCTCTCCTCATTTCCCCATCTGTAGAATAGGAAAAAAACCCCTTGTTGCCCAAATGCAAAACTTACTTCTGTGGCAGTAGCTCAGTTGTTAAGATTTCTAAAGCCTTCTGGAAATGTGCTTTCTGAATGTTAAGTATCATCCTGCCTGGTTGCCAGTTGTGCCTTGTTGCTAGGTGGCTTGGGTTTGTTCGGGTTTAAACACCACTCAAAGGCCTCGATTCACTCCAGAGCCTGTGGTTTTCACCCAGCGTTTGCCGTGCGTGTCGGCGAGGCAATGGGATCTTCTCGCGGTGGCTTGATAAACTCTGCCATTTCTCTCTTTCTAGATGACTGATCCAGTCACGCTAAATGTGGGTGGACACATGTATACGACATCCCTCACAACTCTAACGAGATATCCTGACTCAATGCTCGGGGCCATGTTCAGGGGAGACTTCCCCACCGCCAGGGACTCTCAGGGCAATTACTTTATTGACAGAGATGGACCACTTTTCCGTTATGTTCTTAACTTTTTAAGGACCTCAGAGCTCACTTTGCCACTGGACTTCAAGGAGTTCGACCTGCTGCGGAAGGAGGCGGACTTCTATCAGATTGAGCCGCTAATTCAGTGTCTTAATGACCCCAAGCCGCTGTATCCCGTGGATACCTTTGAGGAGGTGGTGGAGCTGTCCAGCACCCGCAAGCTTTCCAAGTACTCCAACCCGGTGGCCGTCATCATCACGCAGCTCACCATCACCACGAAAGTCCATTCGTTACTGGAAGGCATTTCGAACCACTTCACAAAGTGGAACAAGCACATGATGGACACCAGGGACTGCCAGGTGTCCTTCACTTTTGGGCCATGCGATTACCACCAGGAAGTGTCCCTCCGAGTCCATCTGATGGAGTACATCACAAAGCAAGGCTTCACGATCAGGAACACCAGGGTTCATCATATGAGCGAGCGCGCCAATGAAAACACAGTGGAGCACAACTGGACTTTCTGCAGAGTGGCACGGAAAACAGATGACTGATTCTGGCTCCGCAGGAGCCACTTCAGTGCCCTAATTGGACAGCAAACCCCAGAGAGTCTGGATTTTGACTAAAGCAACAACGTGGGCTTTTTTCTTTTTTATACGACTATTTATTGTTTATCATAAGGACTGGAGGAGTTTCGTTCTCCTGCAGCTCTGTCCTTTTGTCCTGTTCAGAAAAGAAACAAACCGTGCATGTGCCTGTTCAGTCAAGACACCTTTTTATTTGAAAGGGGGAGTCCGAAGAATTAGTACAATAGGGTATTTTGTGTCATTAACACAATTCTCTGACGCAACTTAAAGTGCTAAAATTACCTCCGTTTCAATGGTTTCTAATCCGTCTAATGCTATGACACTGGGAGCAAGAAACAAAAAGAATTTAAGATGCAGTTGGGGAAAAGCTGCTATCGTGTAGACTAATTTAGCGTCTAAATCAATAAACAGTATTGTAATATTCTAGAAAAAAAAAATCCCACCCTTTAAAAGTACTTGATAAGTACACTCTCTTACAGTTATGACAACTGTTTCTTTCTATGCATATAAATCAAGCAACCAAATATTATCTGTAGCCATGGAAATATGATTAGAAATATTTATATTGGATTCTAAATGCAAAATGTCCCTGTGGTAGAATTCATATTTTTAATGCCTGGTGCAATATTATTCCCAAGTGTAATGCCTGCCAGCAAGAAGCTAATAAAAATGTGAGATAGAGAATGCTATTTTGTAGTTTCTTTTTGTCTTCTAGAACTCTAATACTTAAAAAAACCCCAAAATTAACCAAAAAAACCCCACCTAAACCCTGTTTTTCCGTGCTGCAGAGTAGTTCGGATGCTCTGGTAAGGCTCCATTCTCCTCCATTACTGATGTACTTTATTCCTTTTTATATTAATCAGTTGATCAACTGTCCTCGTTATAGAAAAAGCTTGTGTTTTGAGAACTGCATGATGACTGACAGTGATGGTGAGTGTTCGTACCGGCTACAGGGATGGTGACGGAGGGAACACAGAGCCCAGGTACTTGTATCTGCTAAGTAGTGTCACCTGGTTTGTCAGTGATTTCTCTAATGACTTCATAATGTATGTGTATGTAATTTTAACTGCAGAGCGCTGTTTCTGATGCTGCTCAAGTTCTGTGGTTTTACTCAGTTTCGTAAGCCTGCTTATCTTGGGGACTTTATTACAGTTACTGATAGAATTCCTGGTTATGCTGTACCTTGGATGCTGTTGGGAGTAAGGGTTGATTCCTGTTTTGATGAATGGATCATCTCCCATCAAATTCTTGTCACAACTGTTCCTCACCACAACTGCTTTGCTCCCAGGGCTGTGCAGACCACAGCTTTTTGGGGATGTAAGAGGGAGTCTGGATTTCTGCTGGTCCTTGAAGGTGGGAGCCTTCCATCCCCCTCTGCTCTGCCCTGGTGAGACCACATCTGGAATATTGTGTTCAGTTCTGGGCCCCGCAGTTCAAGGACAGGAACTGCTTGAAAGAGTCCAGTGCAGGGCCACAAAGATGATGGAGGGAGTGGAGCATCTCCTGCTGAGGAGCGGCTGAGGGAGCTGGGGCTCTTTAGCTTGGAGCAGAGGAGACTGAGGGGTGCCCTCATTCATGTTTATAAATTTGTAAAGGGCGAGTGTCAGGAGGAAGGAGCCAGGCTCTGCTCTGGGATGTCCAATGACAGGACAAGGGGCAATGGTCCCAAGCTGGAGCACAGGAGATTCAAGCTGAACATGAGGAAAAACTTTGTCAGTGTGAGGGTGCCAGAGCATGGCCCAGGCTGCCCAGAGAGGTTGTGGAGTCTCCTTCTCTGCAGACATTCAAAACCCACCTGGCCGTGTTCCTGTGTGACCTGGTCTGGTGATCCTGCTCTGGCAGGGGTTGGACTGGATGAGCTTTCGAGGTCCCTTCCAACTCCCAATATTCTGTGATTCTGTGATCCCATCCCTCACTCCAAGGCCTGTCTCAGGGGTGGATTTCTCCGTCATGTTTTGTCTCCCCTCTTCATGCATTGCAGAGTTTTTTACTCAGTAATAAGAGGCAGCAAGAGCTTTATTTGTCCTATATAGGGAGAAAGCAAAGCTGAACGGATGAACTCAGGAAAAGTGGTTGTTTCTTTCTTACAACACGTGGTGAGAAATATCTGTGTTAACTGGCATTGAATTATAATTACAAGATGTTCTTTGCGACACTTCATTTACTAGCAAATTAATGACTGGCCTGGATCAGCCTGCCCTTTCCGTAATTATGAAGTATAATAATTAGAGAAGCAGTATTCCAAATAATACACTTTATTGGAGCCTGAGATTTATAGAAAGACAGTCTGAGCAGCTCTGTTAATGGGAAAGTAAATTCTGCAGATGGGAGCTGGCATCAGCTTTGTCTGAATCTTCATTAGCCACGAATGCTCAGCTGCTGAGCAAGTCAAGAGCTATTTTAATTGTCCAAACAGATGTACTTTCTAATACACTTCTTGGTCTAAGAGAACATGTTGTTCCTAGAAACGAAGGACCATAATTTTACCTTCCTTGGGTTTTTCAGTAAAGTGGGGTTTTTTTAAGGCACTGTGCAGTGGTAACACACTGAAGGAGAGCTCTTAATGTGTGTTTTTTTCTCCTTAATTGTCATATAGTGGATTTAGAAAAAGATTAAGGAAGGCGAATGGCAAAGTTTTGATGTCATCAGGACACTTTGTGTTAGAAAACAGCAAACCCTAGACTATTTCTGACCAGATTTCTGACAACGGGTACCACTCAGCATTGCGTGGCTTCTCTCTGATTAAATGAAATGGCTGGCCAAGAATCTTGTTTCGTACTTGTTGCAGCTGCAAGTTAACAACTGATTATTAATTCGAATTAGTCATTACTGATGCTTCATAGGTGTAGTGCTGCACAAAGAACAGGAGGAAATGTGGACGTGTGCGGCCTTCACTTAGATCACGGTCTTCATAATTTCGATAGCGTGTTGTGAAGAAGTGGTTTCAGATACCTCTCGTAGGCTGGGCTCATCTGTTCAGAAAGAGAACATGGAAGAGAATTAATGGTAATTGAGAAGAAGGAAAAGGCTGTCATTTTTTTCTTAAGAATGAGCTCTGAAATGTAAAATGCTAGGCTATTGAAAAGGACAGAAAAAAAACCCCAAAACCCAACCAAAACGAACCAAAAGCAGCCAACCACACCAGCAGCTACTTCAGCGGTGTGCCAGATCTCTCCCTATGGTATGTGCTGTCCTTCATAACCAGTACACAATGCTCTTCCCAAATGGGACAGCATAGGACTGAACTTCACAAAATACGCCTGAACCCGAATGTTTGCTAAAGGCAAATTTTGTGTTCAGCTGTGGAATTTCAAAGGGTTGCTGATTACCGCAGTAAAAATCCCATTTAAGGCAAAATGAGCTGTCAAACAGAGCAGGATCTATTTACATCGTGCAGAATTTTGCATTACTCCACAATATGGATGAATTAAGAAGTGAAAGTAAAGTGCTAAAGACCATGAAGGATGAAATTGCCTTGTTTAACATTTATACTCTTCCTGTTTAAACATATTATTGAAAAAAATTAAGTATTGCGCTAGTAAAAGTACCAGCATATGGAGAATACCCTGCATTTAGTGGCTCTTGCAGCCATCTAGTGTTGTTCCATAAGATGTGAACTATGTAAACAGACTTCTGTTTTGGCTTATTTTGTACAGTGTTATGTCAACAGTGTAAGTTTAAAAACCAAAACCACATTGGTGGCTCCCCGGAACGAGCTTTAGTCCTGGGGCTGTAATTCACATTAGGTTAAATGTCTGAGCGAAGACTACAGGTGGCATAATTGGAGCATCACAGGTGAGTGATGAGACAGTGTATATATGAGATAGAGTAGAATTTAGAGCTCTTATGCCACTTACTTTTATCTGAGTTGCTTTTACTAAAAGAAAAGCCAACAGTTTCTGCTCTGGCTAATGCAGAAGTTGCCTGGCTGTAATCCAGCATCCGTACCTGCTTGTTGGTGGGTGCCTTCTGCGCCCACTCGTAGAGCCGTTGGTAAACCTGCCCGTCGTAGCTGCCCAGGGCAGAGTTCAGGCTCTTATCTGTGAAGTCGAAAGCATCCACGAGTGGAACAGCGTCCTTCCTGCGGAGCAGATGAGCGACAGTCAGATTAGTGAAGCAGTGCTTTGTAAGGAGGAAAAGAAGTCAAAAGTAATCATGAGAGCCAGCCGTCCAGGTTCCTCAGTCAAACCCCTGTGCCAGTTTTCCCCTTGCCTCCACTGGGGAGAAAACCCTGCTCGTTCTGGTTCCTCTGAGGCACGCTCCACTGACGGCCAGAGCAGTCTGTGCTGCTGAACGGGTATCTGTGGGGTCTTGAAATCACCTGGGGTCTGTCCCTACATCAGGACCCAATCTCATGTGAGATGTCTTCTCAGCAGACTTCGTCAGTTCTTGCTTTTGTTTTTTTGTCCTTTTGGTTTGCTCTGTGTGTTTATCTTACAAGACTGAATGAGGTTGCTGTTAGATTGATGGGAAGTGCTTTGCTGATCTCCAACCTCCATCTACTCTTAAGCATTTCTGTTACTATACCCCCTCCATTCTTGAATCCTGTTAACTGCGTATGGCCTCACCTTGACAAGCTGCAATGAATTCCAGAGACGACGACTTGTTAGGCTTTTTGAAAATGTTATCTTAAGGTTATTGTTTAACTTGAACTCTGTGATCAGCTCTGAAAATGCTTGCTGTTTGGTTATGTTTGGTTATGGTGTGTGGTGTTTCTCTCTAGGTGACTGAAGCAGAATTTTACCTGCAGTAGTAACTCATTTCCCTGCACCAGAAGTGAATCTCTTCTTAACAAACCGCACTGAGTAGTGAACGATGAGCCCTTGGTGAAACAGCCTTTGTGAGTGCTGTGGCAAGTGAAAACCTTAGCATATCTCCCAATTCCCGTAGTTAGTAGGACGTGGTGTCGAGCAGATGCATCTGACGGAGCTGTGGGCAGGATTGTTTGGGTACCAGTTGCAACTCAGCCATGGCAACAGAGTAGGCTGTATTAGCTGTGCTTTAAGCAGATTTTGCAGTCTATGATCTGTTGCTGAGGCTGCCTCCTGCCAGTGCTGCTCTGAGTACATATCTTCCTGTTTTTGCTCTACTGCAAATGGGAACTCTTGATTTCTAATTTAAGTTTTCATGTTACAGAACTCTAATTTAGAGATTGCAGAGGAGCTGGACACTTAGGCTCATTTTGTTGTGCAAATGAGCTCTGTGTAGATGTTTCAATCAATTTCTAGTGCTGCCTAGCAATGAAAATAAAACCCAAGCGAGGTGAATTGACTCTGGAGCTGTTGCCATAGGTACAGCAGCACCATTTGATATCTGTCTCAGGGACAAACTGAATAGCTGTGTATCTCCTCTCGTACTAGAGCAGCTCACCGAATGACAGGCAGGAGGTCCAGGTATGACGCTGTGACCATGTCCATTTGAGCTCCAGATACGAATCCGTCATGCAAGAAGACCCCTGCATTCGAGAAGATCCCATGCAGTGCAAAGAGGTCACAAAGATGTTTCATAATCTTCTGGATGCCAGCCTTGGTCTCGAGTCTTTCCACAGTTTCTACAAAGTTTTTCACAGTGATGTAGTGGCAGTGAGCCTGGAAAACAAATGAAATCAACAGTGAATGCACCTCTGAACGCTTTTAGTAGGCCAAGTGACTCAAATGTTCCTGCAAAGGATATAAAATCTTTTCATTTCCCTGGCACTTTTCCTGTTTGTATTTGTTTGCTGGTTGACCAGGCCTTTTGCATTCATGTCTTAGAGCAACAGCAGAGGAGAGAATTGGGGGTGTACGCAGTCAACACTGGTGTTTGTAAACTCCAGAAAACTGCTTCAGAAATCATGGTAGTACTTATTCTAAATGTTTTTGATGAATGCCTCAAAGAATCTGTGCATTGGAAACACACTGGAATGTGCTTGAGTTAATCCCTAGTAAGTGAATCGTGGTTATACATCAACAGGAGTTAACTTTTTTGTCAAAGACCTCGGGCTCACGGTATGCTGGGCTCAGTGTCTGTAGGGCTTCAGCTCTGAAAGCATCTGTTGTCATGGAAGAACCACCAAAGTTACCTCTCTTGCTTTTGTGGCTTTAAGTAAATGGGTAATTGCTGGGTCAGACACCAGGAGAGTGTCTAACTCTAACCTACAGAAATGCCAGCTGAGCCCCAGAGAACGAAGCAGGCTGACTCCACCAGGTCACGGGGGTGACTTACTGTGCTGGCATTGCTGTGGGTGGTTGGTGGTGCTGGTACCCGCGTGGGTTCACTCCCCACGTACTCCTCTCCTCCTGGCTGTGGGTGCCAGCACGGCACACCTGCACTGCAGCTCTTCCTGCCCACGGCCAAGCAGCGTGGAGGCCAGCATGGACTGAACCTGTCTGAGAAGCTGGGGGTCTGCTCAAGCAGTTAACGTGAGTGGAGGCTGCAGCAAAGCCATGCCTGGTGTCTGAGCCACTCAGAGCTGCTGTGCCACTTGTGGGGTGAGTTGCCAGGGAAGGTGTGGGATAAGAAGTAAATACAGAAGTGGCCCAAGAGGGCAGCGGGCTATCAAGGTTTTAAAGTTACAAGGGAAACTCAAGGGTTTGGGGTGACTTTTCCTCTCCTTGAAGTATCTAAGTAACTTTGGGAGCTCAGATCCTACTTTCCAAAGAGTCCAGTAGCACAGCTGCCACTGACAGTACCACAGGCAGCCCCCTGCATGTGTCAGGCTCTTCAGAGACAGTTCATTTCTGACCAGTCCTGTGTTGGGGTTCTCCTCACTTGTCAGAGAGCTGGATTCCAGCTCCTTCTCTGATGCGTGGTCTCTGCTCTTCAGTCCAGAGACCTCAGCCACCCATTTGAGTGGGTGGGTGCAGAGGGAACAGCGTCTTCAGGTCTGCGTGCAGGGAGCACTGGTCAGAGCCTTTGCCAGAGGTAACCTCAAATAGGAACATTTTGCTTACTGAAAAATGTATTTACAGTTAAATAATTATTGGAAAAGTAATTTTAAAAAGTCACTGTGTTTATAGGAGCTTTCCATGATTTTTGAGGAAACTGCACGGGTTTTCTGCTGGTTTTCAAGCTTACGGCATTGAATGCTTGCTGCTCCCAGAGTCTGTGTGATTGAAAGTGGGGGGTGATGCATGGCAAACAGGTGACCACAAAAAACGCTGCTGCAGAGATAAGTCTGCTCCCTGACTTGGTGAGCTCTTGTTTTGAAGGATTATAACCGTGCTGACCAGTGTGAGCAGATCAACGCTCCCAGTGGTGTTGAAAGGATCTCGGCTGTTGCTGAGAAAGAGTTTGACTCATCAAGGACCTCATCGAACTGACTGACTACAAAGGGGCTGCTCCTGATGTGAAATCACGAAGATGCTTTCACCACAGATAGGTACGTGTGGGGTCCCTTCTTCCCTGGCAGGGGCTTCTTGCTAAGTCCATTTCCATTTGGGCTGGCTCTGGCTGAATTGCAGATTACAGCAAGATGTTTTCTATTTAAAAATGAATGAAGTTAAAATAAGCCATGGATCTGTTTCAAAATCTTCCTCAGTTTAGGAAGGAAGGAAGGAAGGAAGGAAGACTTTCACCATAATTGTAGAGGAATGGCACTTAATTGCATTAAAAAAAAAGAATGTTGTTTGTGGGGTTTTTTTGTTAAAATTTAGGGCTTTTCTCCCTTCTTGCTTGCTTTTCTGCTTAGTTCTGTACTAACTCCTGTTTTGGGGAACGAATGCTGCTGTCCTGATGCCATTTCAGCTGATGGCATGCTGCTTGCCTAATCCATATGAACTGGGAGCTGGTTTTGTGTCTGTTATTAATTTGACTTGCCTGATTTGATTTTTTCTTTCAGCAGTCATTAACATTATCACTGCTTTTCCCTGCAGCTGTCTTTCCTTGTGAGAGCGGTGGATGTAAGCACACCAGGCATGTTCCACCCTTGCTGTGACTCCACCAGTTCTCAGTGGGGGGGCTCTGAGGAGGTTTTCATCTGGGAGCCAGAAATGCCAGAAAACCACTAATGCTTTTTTTCCCTCCCTTTCATTTCTAGTCCCTCTCATCTTTTTCTACCTGGGCTATTCAGACGGCAAATTCTACAGATCAGGAACTGCTTCTTACTACGATTTTTCCACCATGCAGGCCGCAGTGGTGTCCCGGTCATTGTGGTGTCCCGTAGATGCTAACAGAAAGCAATAAACAGCACTGACACTTGAAGCTAACAGTGCCATTTCTGTTGCATGTTGTACCATAAAGACAAATGTTAAATAAGCAGATAAATTTTGCCAACCTTCGCTGCCTGCACCAGCTGCACCGTGCACTGGTTCCACGCGTCGTGCTTTTTGGCTCCAGACTGAATCATGTCCTGTAGTTTAGTTGCTGCGCTGCTGATCAGTCTGGAAAATGGAAAAAGCACATTTGTATGAATGTAGCAGCCCATGTGCACTCGTTTCATACCGAGACTCACGTGTGACCGTATGGCAACACGGCATTTCAGACACGTGAATTTATCTACGCGCGGTACGAGTGAAGTTAGGTTATGCAAAAATCTAAGTACAAATTGGGAGAAGCACCCAGACCACCCTGGCACTGAAGGGTTTTTGCCTTCTCAGCTCCTGGGGTAATTTACCAGGGGCCTGCTGAGGTTTTCTTGGGTTTGTAAGGAGAGTTTGTGAACCGAAATAAAGTGGTGATAATACTGGACTGATGTTACATTATGTTTCTACTTAGCCAAAAAGGGATCCAAGTCCTGCTCCCATTGACACTGAAGCTTTTGGAAGAATGGTTCTGTTTTCACGGCGATTGAATGGCAGCAGGGCTATCTGTTTACCTGCTTTTCAGAGATGACACCTACATGGCCTATAAATGTGTACATAACCGTAATGAGATGCCCATGATACCATTTTTATTTGCCTTTAATAGCTGCGTGTGTAGTTTAAAGGCTACAGACAGAATGAGAGGTTTGCTGTGGTATTAACTGAAAACAAACATCGGTTTCTCAGGTATGTGAAACGTTAACGTTCTGTATAGAGTTGCACAGGGTCCCGCTGCCTAAAGGTTTTACTGGATGGCAACTCAGTGATGTGGTCTGGGATTTACTGAAATGGTGCCATCCGCTTGGTATAAAATCAACTCTACAGAAAATAGCTGTTAGGCAGCGTGTGCCTTAAAAACTTGTGGTGTTCTGAATGTGAAAGTTTCCTGTTGAACATCTGACATGGCTGTTAATCCTGTGTGAGTCTGCCTTTTCTCCTTCAGGAGCAGATGGTGCCAATTCTTGTGTAACTTAATGTTATTGTGCCTCCCTTTAAAGCAAGGAAGAAGCTGAGCTCTTCACACATTCCTGATGTCAAAGAGAAAAAAACCCCGTCTCCCATCCTCCGTGCTGACCTGACTGCCGTGTGCTGATAGGCCTCGAGGTAAATATCTGGACGGAGAAAATCCAACTTGTTCTTGGCTGGACACTTGCCGGGTTTGGCTGCAGCCAGATAAGTGACAGACGGTGGCACGGGCTGGCCAGCTCTGGCTGCCATGAAGCACTTGATCAGGAACCTGGGAAGAGGGCGACAGTCAGAGCAGGGGATGGTTGTGATGCCCACGCAGCACATGGGCGTGTGACAAGTGAGGCGGGCTCTGGTGAGGAGCAGCAAGGGGTGACCCATCCCTTGGTGGTCCAGGATGGACTGGAACAAGTAACGAGCTTCTGTTTTGTGTGTTATTTGCAATAACCTGATGTGTGATGGGCCCCAGGGGAAGCCTGTATACTGTATTTAGTGCTACAGCAATCTGTAGTGGTGAATTTTTAGGAAGAAACATACTGTGACTATTAGTAGTCTCAGCAGCATGGTGATGAGAGATGTTATAAACTTTGCAGCCTGAGTCTTAATGCTCTGGGAGTCTTAATGGTGGTTTGGTCACCCTCTGTGATCCCCAACACAGAGACACATTATGTTAACGAACACGAGACCCTTTCTTGGAGCTAAACATGTCCAAGGAGCATTCCCCACCCTCTGATTTGTTTGGCACCTCCAGGGCTGGAAGTAAAAGGTTACAGCATTTCTCGTGACCTTGCCATTGATCTTGCAAGCAGCAGCCGGGGTGCAGAGGTGTCTGCGCGCAAGCACAGAGCTACGTGGTAGCACCTCTGTCTGTGGGAAAGGTACTGGTTTCCTCCTTCTAGTAAAAACACACGTTATTAAAAGTTCAAGCAGCTGTGGTTTCTTTCTCCTGCGTTTCATCTACTCTGAATAATCATCAACTTGTGTGTTGGGAGGAAAGTGGTGTTCTTGGAGCATGACTCATCCGCTTTCAGTATCCAACAACTTTGCCTTCTCTGAACCAACCTCGCTTTACCGATATCACGTTACATTGGCTGCTTAGAAAAATAAACTGCAAAACTTGTATAGCAGTGCCTTTGCTGCTCTACCAGGCAAAGAGGAAAATGTGGTTATGCAGAACAGCACCTGCATACATCCCCAAACCAAAAAAAATGAGAAGAGAGAATCCAATTCCCACACACCTCCGTGTCTGTTAGACAGAAGACATGAGTCGTTTCTGACCTGAGCTGTATTTTTAGCAGGTGCTGTAAGGAGTAACTGGTTTTACTGGTTGTGGAGAAGTGGTAGAGGTTGAATAAATGAGGAGGCAGGCTTTTAGATGAACAGATTTGAATTGTTACCTGGCAGTTTGGAGGAGCAAAATGGTGTTTTCCCCTTCATAAATACAAGAGGCAAGTATTTTAGTGTACAGGGAAGGGAGTCCGCTCAGCAAGGAGTAGCCATGTCCCCCGCACGCCCGGAGGCAGATCTCCACTGCTGCAGTGGAGTGCTGAGTAATCATGGCTTTAAAGCCTGAAGAAAATGCGTGGAGCTGTTAAAAAAAACCCAAAAAGACAGCGTTAATGGTGAACGCGTTCTAAAGCAATCTCCAGAATAAATTTCCTTTTTAAAATTTGTGCAATTTCTGGCCATGAGATCCCTGTCAGATCCTCCTTTGCACGCTGGTGTAGCACTCAGCTCTCTAAGCCTGGCCTGGGTTTCTGCCTGGGATGCTGCACACCCTCGTGCTGGCCACGCTGGGGTTGGTTTATGCGTTTTTGTGTTTCTCTTAACCAGCAGTGGCTTGGGCAGCCCTGGTTCAGAGGGTGTTTTCGTTTCGGGCTTCCAGTTGCAACATCCTATGTTCTAGCTACAAAAGTCACATTTTTGGTTTTGGCTCAGGAGTATTTGCGTGTGCATTTGTAGATGACGTTGTGAAATAACACTTTGCGCCACCAGCTACTTGGAACAAGGTTTTTATCAAATGCTCATCTATTCAAGGACTTTTTATTCCGCAATAGTTCCCAGAATGAACAAATGCTGTTGCTGGTTGTGGACCTAGGATACACCATTTGGTCTCTTGGTGCTTCCCCTTTCTCCAGTCAGCTAGTGGGGAAAGGAATGATGTCCAGTTTGCTAAAATACTTTGGTATTTAGGGATGAGAAGTGCTGTACAAGCTAATAGCGCTGCAGCTTACCTCTGGCAGCGTGTCGAAGTTCTTCCTCTGGATCTCCCTGTACCCCCGGTCAAACAGCTCCTGCAGGTAGTTGTTGATGAAATGGAAGGCATAGGCTGTTGCCAACTGGGGCAGCAGTTTCTCTTGCTGAGTCTGGTAGTCCAGGATTTTTGCTTCTTGTTCCCTGTTAGAAGACAGCAGATAAAGCAGGGAAAGTGTGGACGTAGGCGTAGCTACTGTTAGTTTACCTGTCACATAATGAAAACCGATGTTTTCCATTACCAAGAAGCAGTATAAGAACAGGACTGAGCTGATGTCAGATCTGCCCAGCTTGCTGAGCTGTCAGAGAAACAAGCCCAACTGGGGAAAAAAGTGATTTTTCTGCTTTGTTGGTGAACCAGAGTAGAACAGGCTCGGTGTGATCGGTCAGTACAGAGGGGAACAGGGACTGCAGAGAGGATGAGGATGAAACCTTCAAGGACACGAAGTCGTGAGGTGTTACAGGGGAAGTGGTGGCTTTTGCTTTTCAAACTGGGTCTTTGTGGCTCTGGGTGTAGATAGGTATCTCTGAAAACATCTGAGTCTAAATTATTTTAGGCTTTCTGAGGTTTTTTAATGTTCTTTACCATTTTTGCTGTTGTTAGTACATTTATGACTTCAAGTGATGGAGCTGGTTATTACAATAGTTCAGCATGCTGTGCTCTGGTGTTTGGTTTGCCTTTCAACCAAACCACATTCTCAGTAGGATCTTCTTGCTTTTGAAGGGAGATTTAAGTGGAAATTTTTGACATCCATTCAATTGAAAAGAACTATTTTAAAATTACAGGGATTCTTACCAGACTAATAAAATTCACTGCTGTAAAGTATGGGTATTGGAATTGTGGATGTTGGAACGTATTTTAGTAGGATGCTATGGAATAAGAATTAAGCAACTTGTCCGCTTTGTCTGGGTTCTGCTGAGTTATGGGGTTGATTACATGGGAAGGCCAGTTACAAGAAAAGTAAGTTGCCTGGGTGAACCGCTGAGCTATTCAAACCATGAAACTTATCTCAGAAAGAACTGTAAACATGCTCTTGTACTTTGATTGAAGCTCGTTAATGTAAATAACGGGGAAGCATGTTTGTAATACCCAGGAAATAGCCAGAGCTGTGCTGAAAAATAAGATGAAAAGTAGAAATAGATTGGGGTGGGGGAAGATGGTGTACGATCCCCTGCCCACCGCTGCGGACTTGCGTGGCATTACCCAGGCTTTAGCTTGGACTGCCGGCGAACCACGGAGTATCGGATGGCGATGGTGCAAGCTTTCATGAGAGGCAGTATAACTTCATCTGAAAGGAGGGAAATGCGCACTGTAGTCATCGTGAAATAATTAATCTTCTGTGAGCCCCGTCTTACATAGGAGCCATCTGGTTGAACCTAGAACATAGAGAAATGATGTTAGGTACTGCCTTCTTCAGTATTTCAGTACTATTGATGGTTGTGTAATCTCCATGCATAGAATAAAATGGACATCGAAATCCTTCATTGAATGCAAAACTAAGTATTTTTATCTGTTATGGATGAAACATATTCATCTGAAGAGCCAAACTCTTACTGCTTCTGGCTTAGATAGGTTCTGCCTGCCTCGTGATCCCCATCCTCTGAACGTGGAATTCCCGACACCGAGTTTCATTTCTGATTCAGGTAACTTCTGCCCTTGATAAAACTGCAGAGACTTGCGGACACCTCAAAGGAAGGTTTTTGTCCTAAATTTAGGCAGGTCCCTGTTGTCTCTCTGGCTGTGCAACGAGAGTCTGACGGGCGCGTCTGCGATGTGAGTCTGTACGTACCTCGCAAAACTTGCTCAGCATGTTCTCCCTGGGGACGCGCACGTTCTGCAGCATGAGGTAGCCGTTGTCAATGTGCTCAAAACTCATTTTGGGACCGATGTCTCCTGCAGTTATGCCTGCAGTGGGAAAAAACAGGGCCTGCTTACTTCCACTTGAACTTTTCTCTCCCCATGTTGCAGCAGGCCGGGGATCTCAAAGGAAAGGTGCATTCTGCTCTGCTTTTTCCCCAGCATGGGTGATCTTGCCTGAGGGGTGAAACGGGCATTTGAATGCTTCATGGTTTTGCTGGGATCCATCTGTTACTGGTGTTGGCTGGGGTCAGAACTGAGGTGTTAATGTGGAGGTGGGCAGAGCAGCCCAGGCTTCAGGGGCTGGGGTTAATGATAGCTATGCCATGGGTATCTGCCTTGGTTTGGTTGTGGCAATTACAATTCTCTGTGCTTACTCTCCCTGGGCCCAATGCTTTAGAAAATATTTAAGGGCAAAATAGGCAGAGCACCTGCACAAGTGCTGCTGTGTCTGGAGTCGTTTACCTGGGCAGAGCGAGTGGTCCTGAAGGCTGCGTATCTGCACGATGAAGGGATGCACGCCGTAGCACTTCCCGTGGACGTACAGCTGAGCAAAGACCACCGTGTGGGTTGCTGACCTTCCCACTGCGAGAGGAAAGACAGCCCCATTCCCTTAGACAAGGTACAGCACAAACACCCCCAGGTTAACAGCAGTCGATGCTGGATGTGCATTAGGTCTCGCTAACGTATGGGTCAGGGTAGGTGTGAGCCACAGGTGCTGGAAGCTGGAAATTGCCTAAATCTGTTCTCTGAGCCTGCTCTTCACTCTCAGAAGCTGCATCATCCTTCTGTCACTGCCCGCGAGGCTTGGATGAATGGTTTGCACCAGCAGATGAGGAAAAATAAGCAGTTAAAGTCCATGCAGTGCTGAGAGAGTGGGAAGTGCTGTGGCTGTTGGAGTAACTCCAGTTATTTGCTGTGAAAAAACTTCCTGAAGGGAGCCATGAATTTCACACTCAAATCTTTTATGCCGAGACTGGCTGACGACTTGAATCCTTTATGCTGACGACCTCCCTGCGGTTTTTGGTTGTATGAGTATTATTTACACAGAAGAGCAGATTGATTCCTGAAGAGGCATGAGTTTCCCTGAGCAAAGTCCTCCAGCCCTGCCACCCAAGGGCTTTTGATAGATGCTGGTGGCTCCCTTCCGGCCTTTGAACTTGTACAAAACCCTTTGGTCTCTTACTTGTCTCTCAGTGTGCACATATCTGAAGTCCTCTGCTAGCACCTGGGCCCTCAAACACGGAGCTTGCACAGGGCAGACTGAGTAACTGAAGGAGGTGAGTGTGGAAAACCAAAATATTGTGTGTAGTACTTACAGTCTCCAGGCCACCACTTCATGGCAGAGATCTTTGGTGTGTTCAGAATAAATTCCTGCTTAGTCATATCAAAGACTGCTGTTGTTTCCAAACCCTGAAGATAAGTTCCTTTTAAAAAAATAAAATAAAATAAAATAAAAT
>NW_010164383.1:1150-6617 GCF_000695765.1 Mesitornis unicolor | reverse complement strand
ATACTAATACAACAGGATAATAATGTAAATATGGAAAATCATGAAATATATATAGATATGTACAAATTTATATACAAAACCAATATAAAATCCTCCCTCCACCCTCCCCCAACGACGATTATGTCACCAGAGGCTCTGCAGAGCAGAGCACTGGAAAAGTTCCAGTACGGACTCAGCAGCAGGTGGGAGCAGGATTCAGGAACACACAGATCAGGGTGTGGTCACCACACCAGTGTCCACCAGGGCTTTATACTTTTGTGGTTCTAATGAGCCAGGCCATCGAACCCTCACAGTCCAATAGACTTGGTGTCTGTGACTGAGAAACGGGTTTTTGTGGTAGGAGCATAGCAAATTGGCAGATACTTAAACCAATGTTCCCTCCAGATGAAAATAGCTAGTTGGAACAATCCCTTCCTATTAAATCTGCAACTTGATTATAATTTTCTTCTATAAACTACTCTAGAAATATGATGACCAAGATTAAATGAATCATGTTCAGCCGTGACTTAAATATACCATGCAATTTAAATAAATAATGTGGTTGAATGTAATAAGATCTCTGATTTAAATTGTGCAATATTTGCATTCTTATCTTCATTTTAGAAAAATGTAGCTGATACATAAATATACTCAGGAGCAAAAGAATCAGATGACTGTGATTGAAAATAGATATTCACCTTGACACATCATATAAATTCAAGATTTGAGTGAGAAAGTGTTATGCAGCAAAGATCCCTCTGAGGCAGAAACTGTGAACATTAGGACACGTATTATCTGAAAAGCGTAATTGTAAAACTACTGGGGTAGAATATGTACCAATTATTAATTAGTTCTTACAGTTATATGGGAAAGAAAGATAGAATCATAAAATGGTTTTGGTTGGAAAAGACCTTTAAGATCATAGATCCAGGCTAAGTCCGCTACTAGACCATGTCCCTAAGCACAACATTTACTCATCTTTTTGAACCCCTCCAGGGATGGTGACTCAACCACCTCCCAGGGCAGCCTGTTCCAATGCTTGACAACCCTTTCAGTAAAGAAATTCCTCCTAATATCCAACCTAAACGTCCCCTGGTGCAACTTGAGGCCATTTCCCCTTGTCCTATCACTTGCTACCAGGGAGAAGAGACCGACCTCCACCTTGCTAAAACCTCCTTTCAGGTAGTTGTAGAGAGTGATAAGGTCTCCCCTTGGCCTCCTTTTCTCCAGAATACACAATCCCAGCTCCCTAAGCTGCACCTCATAAGACTTGTACTCTAAAAACCAAGACGTTCAAGCCACTTGGCTTGCTTTATTCTGGTACGTTTCGCATTCATGGTTAACCTGTGCAATAATGTCTATTGTTAAATCCACCCCTCGGTCACGAGCCCATTTATATGTTGCATCTCTTCCTTGATGACATAAAGTGTCATGGGACCACCCTTGCGTTGCCAGTCCAGGTCTACTCGAGACACTTTAGACTTGCCAGCCTTATCCACTTGCTGGTTGTTTAGATGTTTTTCAGTGGTATGACTCTTGGGTACATGGGCATCCACATGACATACTTTTACAACCAGATTCTCCAGTCGGGCAGCAATATCTCTCCACAGTGCAGCAAACCAAGCACATTTGCCTCTCTGCTGCCAGTTGTCATTCTTGCATTGCTGCAACCATCCCAACAGGGCATTTGCGACCATCCATGAGTCTGTGTAGAGATAAAGTATTGACCATTTCTCTTTCTCAGCAATGTCCAAAGCCAGCTGGATGGCTCTTACCTCTGCAAATTGACTCGATTCACCTTCTCCCTCAGTTGCTTCTGCGACTTGTCATGTAGGACTCCACATAGCAGCTTTCCACTTTCACTGTTTTCATACAATACTACAGGATCCATCAATGAACAAGGCATATAACTTCTCATTTTCTGGCAACTTATAATATGGTGGGTCTTCTTCAGCACGTGCCTCTTCCTCCTCAGGTGACATTCCAAAATCTTTGCTTTCTGGCCAATCTGTGATCACTTCCAAGATTCCTTGATGATTAGGCTTTCCTATCTGAGCTCACCGAGTGATCAGTGCAATCCACTTACTCCATGTAGCATCAGTTGCATGATGTGTGGCTGGAGTCTTCCCTTTAAACATCCAGTTCAAGACTGGCAATTGAGGTGTCAGGAGGAGCTGCGTTTCAGTGCCAATTACTTCTAAAGTGGCTCAAAATCCTTCATATGCTGCTAGTATCTCTATCTCAGTTGGAGTGTACCAGGCTCTGAATTTTTGACTCCAAAATCCTAGGGGTTGACATCGAGTTTCCCTTGGTCCTTTCTGCCAGTGACTCCAGGTAGGACCATTCTCCCCAGCTGCAGTGTAGAGTACATTATTAACGTTTGGTTCTGTTCAGACCGGTCCCAGGGCTACTGCATAGACAATCTCCCATTTAATTTGTTCAAAGGCTTGTCATTGCTCAGGACCACATTTGAAATAATTTGTCTTCCAAGTCACTTGATGGAGAAGACTTACAATCTGACTGGAATTTGAATGTGCATTTTCCAAAAACCTACAGTGCCTAAGAAGGCTTGTGTCTCCTTTTTATTAGTTGGTGGAGATGTGGCTGTAATCTTGTTGACCACGTCTATGGGATTTTGATTATGTCCATCTTGTCATTTCACACCTAAGAACCGGATATCTCGTGCAGATCCCTTGACCTTACTTTGTTTTATGGAAAAACCAGCTTCCATACAAATCTGGATTAATCTCTTCCCTTACTCATAAACTTCTTCTGCTGTTTTACCCCATACAATGATGTTGTCAATGTATTGCAAGTGTTCTGGAGCATCACCCTTCTCCAGTGCAGTCTGGATCAGACCATGGCAAATGGTGGAACTATGTTTCCACCTCTGGGGCAGTCGATTCCAGGTGTATTGGATGCCTCTCCACGTGAAAACAAACTGTGATCTGCAATCTACTGCTAAAGGAATAGAGAAAAACGCATTAGCAATGTCAGTTTTGGCATACCACTTAGCTGCCTTTGACTTTCATTCATACTGCAAGTCTATCATATCTGGTACAGCAGCACTCAGTGGTGACTTAACTTCATTCAGGCTACGATAGTATACAGTCAATCTCCATTCCCCATTAGGCCTTCGCACTGGCCATATGGGATTGTTAAAGGGTGAGTGAGTTTTGCAAATCACCCCTTGACTCTCCAGTTAATAAAACAATTGGCGAATAGGGGTCAAAGGGTCTTGATTGGGGCGAGACTGTCAACGATGCACCATTGTAGTAGCAACAGGCACTTTTTGTCCCTCGACCCTCAGCAATTCAAAATAAAAGGGTCCTCTGAGAGACCAGGCCAAGTATACAGCTGTTCAGTGTCATCAGTTTCTACAGCTGTTATACCAAATGCCCACCAGTACCCTTTTGGCTCTTTGAAGTACCCTCTCCTAAGATAGTCTATGTCAAGACTGCACGGAGCATTTGGACCAGTCACAATAGGGTGCTTTTACAGTTTTTGCATTGCCAGTTAGGCTTAATTCAACCTCTAATACAGTCAGTTCTTGAGATCCCTCAATCACTCCAGAAATAGAAATGGATTCTGTCCCTTTATAGTTTGATGGTATTAGTGTGCATTGTGCACCAGTGTCCACTAGACACTGATGTGCCAGGCCATTGAATCCATACAGTCCAATAAACATGGTTGTCCCTCTCCTCCACCTGGCTGGAGGCAGGACACCTCTAGTACTGAGCATAAACATACCCACTGTCAACAAATGAGTTATTATTATAAGAACTCCTAAAATCAGGAGTAAAATCAGTTTACAGTGGATTTTCCTTTCAATTTACGTACCCACCTTTCAAGAGTCAAAAAGGATTTTCCATCCCACTTCCTCATGTCTTCTCTATGGTCATGCAAGAAAAAACATAGGGTGCCTCATAGGGTGTAGCATCTCCCTTGAACAGTTTTTCCAGGAGAGCGTTTCTTCTTGATGGTTGAGATATGGATCTGTATTGGTGGTGAGGGAAATCTATTCTCATCGAGTCACTGGGCCAGTTTCTCCACAACTGAAACACAGGCAAGAAAGGAGGGAAATTGTTGTAGGCGATTCCCTTCTGAAGGGAACAGAGGGTCCAATATGCCGACCAGACCCATCCCACAGGGAAGTCTGCAGCCTCCCTGGGACCCAGGTTAGAGACATTACTAGAAAACACCCCGGTCTGGTGCAGCCCTCTGATTATTACCCGCTATTGTTTATACAGGTTGGTAGTGATGAGGTTGCACAGCGAAAACCAAAGACAATCAAAAGGGACTTCAGGGCAATGGGGCAATTGGTTGAAGGATCAGAAGCACAGGTAGTGTTTTCCTCAACCAGTGGCAGGGAAGAATACTGAAAGGAACAGGAAAATACACCTGATTAACACGTGGCTCAGAGGCTGGTGCCATCAGTGGAATTTTGGGGGTTTTTTGATCATGGGAAGGTTTACATGGCACTGGGCCATCTGGCAACACATGGAATTCAACTTTCTCAAAGGGGTAAAAGGATCCTTGCACATGAGTTGGTCGGCCTCATTGAGAAGGCTTTAAACTAGGTTCAAAGGAGGAAGGGGATAAAACCAGGCTCACTAGAGATGAGTCTAGGAGTGGCATGCCAGTGTTAGGGGTGAAATCAATTACTCAAACCATTACATTCAGCTGGGGAATAAGCCTGGCCAGTCAGAGCAAGAACAAAGGTTCCTCAGCTACCTGCCATGATGATAATCAGAAGGTCTTCAACCCTTCTAGAGCAAAAGCTGTATGCTTAACTCCCTCTCTGAAATGCCTGTATACCAATGCACACAGCATGGGGAATAAACAGGAGGAATTAGAGATCTGGGTGCAGCCGAAGGGTTATGATCTGATTGCAATTATGGAGACAGGGTAGGATAGCTCACATGACTGGAATACAGTCATGTCCTTTTTAGGAAAGACAGGACAATCAGGCATGGTGGTGGAGTTGCTCTTTATGTAAGAAAGCAACTAGAATGTATTGAGTTCTGCCCAGGGGCAGATGAAGAGAGAGTTGAGAGCTTGTGGGTAGGAAATAAGGGGCAGGCTAATATGGGAGACACATGTTTTGGGCTATTACAGGCCACCGGATCAGGATGGTGAAGCTGACGAGGCCTTCTACAGACAGCTGAAAGTAGCCTCACAATCACAGGCCCTGGTTCTCATGGGGGACTTCAATTACCCTGACATTTGCTGGGAAGGCTACACAGTCAGGCACTCACATTGCAGAAGATTCCTGCAGTGTATTGCCGATAACTTCTTGTCACAGGTGGTGGAGGAGCCAACAAGGAGAGGAGTGCTGTTGGACCTTGTACTGATGTATTGGGTTTTCTGTGAGGGGTTTTGGTAGTGGGGGAGGACTATGGAGATAGCCCTGTAAGAAGCTGCTAGAAGCTCCCTTGGCTCCAGTGTCAGACCAGCCTCTGGCCAGGGCCAAGCCAAACAGCACCCC
>NW_010164383.1:645-1003 GCF_000695765.1 Mesitornis unicolor | reverse complement strand
CTTAGGCCCTGCTGCAGCTCTATCCTGAAAGAAGAAACAGAGAGCCGGGAACTCTTCAGAACTATCAGAAGGGACCTGCAGCGGAGAAAGGAGTGGAACCTGAGGAGAAAAAACTTTAAAAAACACCAAAGGTTGGTTGAAGGAAGAAAGGAGAGGGGGAAGGAGGAGAGCACGGAGATGAGGTTCCCCCTGCAACCTGTGGCGAGAGCGCAGGTCGACCAGCCTGCAGCCCGTAGAGTTCACCAGAGGGACAGAGCCACATGAACAAGCGGCTGCCCCTGAAGAGGCCATGACTTCAGGCAGTGTATGCTGGAGCAGTTTGTGCGTGAGGGAACTGCAGCTGTGGGCAGATCCACCT
>NW_010164383.1:0-482 GCF_000695765.1 Mesitornis unicolor | reverse complement strand
AGGGGGAACAAAACCGAGCCCTGGAAGAAGGGAGGGGTGGGGGGAAGATGTTTGACTTTAAGATCTGGTTGTATCTTTTGCTGTTCTACTCTGATGTTATTGGTAACAAAATTAAAATGGCTTTGTTTTGTTTTTCTCCCTTTGATGAGTCTGTCTTTTGCCCATGACCATTTAAGTGGTGAGAAGCCCTCCCAGTCCTTATTTTGTCTAGCCTCCTTTTTGGGGCATCGTGGTGCTCAGTTGCGCTCTGGGCCTAAACCACAACAGCTGACAAACAAGGAGGGACTGGTTGAGGATGTGAAGGTTGGGGGCAACCTTGGCTGTAGTGACCATGAGATGGTGGGGCTCAGGAGCACGTGCAGTAGGCACAAAGCAACAAGCAGGATCAGCACCTTGGACTTCAGAAGGAACTGCTTGGAGAAATCCCATGGGATAGGGCACTAGAAGGTGGGGGGGGCTCAAGAGAGTTGGTTAATATTCAA
>NW_010164382.1:830-1075 GCF_000695765.1 Mesitornis unicolor | reverse complement strand
TGATGATGATGATGATGATGATGATGATAAATAGGAAGAATGATAATAAAACTCACCAAGTGATGCACAATGCAATTGCTCACTGCTGACTAAACGATGCCCTGAGCAGCAGCCTCCAGGCAGCCTTCCCCAAGTTTATATACTGGGCATAACATTATAAGGTATGGTATCTCTTTGGGTCATTTGGGTCAGCTGTCCTTGCTGTGACCCCCCTCAGCTTCTTGTGCATTCCCAGCCTCTGCTTG
>NW_010164382.1:0-389 GCF_000695765.1 Mesitornis unicolor | reverse complement strand
GCACTGGGGCATTGGGTTTTGTTCATGAGAAGAGAGTAGATATGGGGTGAGAGGGGGCTGTGGGATGGAAGGGGGCTGTGGTTCACTAGGGAGTGGGTTGGTGGTGGTTTGGCAGCGGGAGCAGTCCTGTGTGGTCAGTGTTGCTCTTTAGGGTGGGTTTGGGGTATGGAGTGAGAGTGGATGGCACGATGGGGTGGGTGTGTGGGCAGGAGGTGGGCATTGGGCTATGGGATTGAGGTGGCGTGGGCACCGGTTGTGGGGTGGGAGCGCAGCGTGGAGTAGCAGTGGGGCTATGGCTTAGGCACTGGATTATGGGGTGTGGTACCCATCAGGCTGTGTAACGGGATCCTGTGTATGAGTTGGTGCCATGAGGTGGTCTACACGCTGCC
>NW_010164381.1:0-15909 GCF_000695765.1 Mesitornis unicolor | reverse complement strand
CTAATGTTCTATGATTCTGTGATTCTGTGATACTGAGCTAACCAGACTGGCTTTTCACAAAATGAATGAGAGTTATTCTTTCACACTTTGCAAAGATAGGATCATTTTCTTCCCACAAAAATTTATGATCATACTTTTCGAGTTAAATATCTTTTTCCACTAGAAACATTTTAGTGAATTTGTCATCTCATTAATACCAGATGTAAAGTTCCTGTGAAAGGAGACTTGAAAAGACTTCAACCTGAGAAGTGAGTTTTTGGGGCAAAGCTGAGCAGTAATTGTACCATGCAGTGTACCTGTAATCACAACACAGCCTAAAATAAAATAAAAAATAAAAAAATAAACCCAAAACATAACACCTCCACCACTGACTAAAAGTTGAGGTGTCAGAAGTTGCACCCTGGTATTTGCACTCCAGATACACTCTCCTGAAGTGCAGCTCATGGTTCATAGTACCTCTGTTAAAAGTTTCTAAATGTAAGTAAAAATTAGTTCCTTTATGTCTTCACCGCCTCTGCAAACTGCAAGAGAAGGACCCAAAGACCAGGTATTTTACTTTTGTTTGTATTATTATCAGAACTTTCTGTAAGAGACAAGGAGATTACTTGTGGATAAGATGAAGAGGGGCCAAGGAAACTGCAGCCCATTTTGCTACATAGCTGCCACCTCCTTAAATCAAGAGGCATGCCCTGTAGCCTTCAAGGAAGTTTTTCAGCATGTTTTCTTGCTGCTGAACACTACCAAACACTTGCCAGATATACTGTAAGGTTGCCTAAGCAAGATGGTTTTGCCACTTTAAAAAGTATATGACAAGAAATCAAACCAGTATTTCTACCCACTGGAAAAAATCTGATATTACTACAACTTGCTGAAATAGTTTATTTCCTGCATGTAGAGAAGTTGGAGTTGAACGATTACTTAACTTCAACCTACTTCTCCTATATCTTCTATTCTAGTTGCCAGCAATGAGTTGTGTTTTAACTAAACTCAAAAAACCCCTAACTGATCATAACATGCAATCATGCACCATTAATTACTATTAAAATTAATACTGAAAAGGATGTGTGTTATCTGATTTTGATAAGATGGTGTAAATCTAATTAGTAAAGTGACCAGTAAACATTCCCATGAAATTTTGTATATAAACTGATAATAAAGTTTGAGCTTCTGATGTTATAGTACATACTACATTGAAACCCAATAAGATGAGCTAATGAAAACTATGAAAAAATATAATGAAAAAACTAATGAAAAAATATTTTATTTTTTTTCTACTTTTCTCACTGGCAGTCATTGCAGTTTAGGCCTATTTCCAGATTCATACTGTTTTAAATATTTGTGTCCCACCTATTTCCATCAGAACAACTATAAGAAAAGTGCTTGTCTACAACAATTCATACAAATGTCAGAAATAAATTCTGGTTTTATTTTTTTTTTACAGTTTAGAAATATTTTATTCAATCTATACCAACCTAAATCTGAGATCAAAATCAAGACTGATATTTATGAAAAATAACATTCTGAGCCAGACAGACCTGTGACTTAAGCAGACTTTTGGTGTATTTTATTAAGAAATGAAAACAGTTAAATATTTTAGTTACCTTAGAAATAGTCCAGCTGTTTTTTGGGGCTACATGCCTTGACTGACCAATGCCCTGATTTAGTGGGACAGAATTTTAAAGTCAGTTTTCTGTTGAGGAAAACTGCAGTTTTGTAAGGACTGCAACATTACTTCATGGGAACAGAGTTGATAAAAACGTTGTTACATGTTTCAGCTAATACTGGTATGCAGGTTGCCACAGTGCTCCAGGTCTTCAAGGTCTTGAGATAATGCTGCAGTGGTTGAAGGAAGCAGAAATCTAGAGAAGTCAATCCCAAGGTGACCCCAGGCTGACCAATTAAAACCATTTATACCATAAATGTCACATTCACTATAAATTGGGGAGTTTCCTGGGGACAGTCCCTCTTCCTCCTTCTCTGCCTCTTCCTGTCCCTCCTGCTCCCTCTTTCACGGCTGACATCTTAAGAGGGACTTGTTTACCAACCTAACCCTGAGGCCTACTCCCCCACAATATTGCCTCAGTATATCTCGGTGTATTTTATAGTATAATTGTTGTTAATATTAGGTTTTTATTTATTTATTTAAATATATTTCTGTTTCAACCCATGAATCTCCTTTCCTTCTCCCAACCTCCCTACCCAGGTGAGGAGGAGGCATTGGGTGATACAGCAACTGTACAATCATAGTATCATAGAATCACAGAATGCATTGGGTTGGAAGAGACCTTTAAAAAGTCCAACCCTCCCTGCAGTAAGTAAACCATGACAACTAACAGTCATGTGCAGATTTCTTTTTCATATCACATAGTTCACCTTCCTACAATCCTACTGAGGCAAGAGGAGAACTATGAGAAGGCTCTGAGCTGTGTGAATTTTTCCAATACCCTTGATTTGGTCCATTGGTCAGAGGTTGGTCATCCTTGTCTGACTGTACTCTTTGTGTAATTGTCAAGTTCTGCTTGACTTGTGCTTAACAGGTGTGTAGGATGTGTGAAGGTTTTTATATGTGAAATAAGCTGATATAGGTGATTACTTTGTGGGGGCAAAAAAGACATAAGCACCTTTTTGAGTGAAGAAGTTGGCCTAGATAAAGCAAGGCATAGCTTAGGGGTATAAGGCAAGGGTCATTACAATTTTCATATTTTTTAACAGTAGGCATGGTGAAGATGAGACTCACAAGTACCATTTCATCTAAAACAGCAGTGGACTCATTGCAATGGTGCCTTTGAAGGGCACTGACTTACGCACTCTGAGTCCACTGCTGTTTCAGGTCCCTGTTGCAAGGGTTTGATTCCTAGGCTGATAATTTTGGTAGGATATGAAAGAAAGCAAAGAACTCCCGATCACCTGCAAGCTGATAAGTGCACAGAGGAATTGGGCTCCACATCTAGTTTTACAAAAGCATTTAAAATTTATTTAAATTCAGTTCTGTGGAAGAAATTATTCTGCTTCATCGCTCAATGGATTGTAACTGAATGGTGAGAATGAAAAGATTGTGGCTGTTGAGCCATGATCGTTAAAGCGGTTTTTTTAAAAAATAGTTCAGAATAAAGACTTATTCAGACCAGCTTGGTTTGGACCATGTTTAGTATTTTAAAATTACTTTAATATGCCCAACAGCAATGAAACCTGATAGCTACTCAACAGAAAAACTACTAAGAAAAGAAAGAAGAACCTACAGGACAAGTGACAGATTACACATCATTTCAATAAAATCTTTCAGAAATTAGAAGTGCGTATCTAGGTGCCAAAGGGACCCAACTGTGGGACAGTGTCTGCTTTTCTACATTTACTTTAAATTTAATCTCTTGCCTACAAATATCAAAATGACCAAAGAATGATAAGAGACAATAAATTTTAAAATCTGAAAGGCAACCCAAGATTCCTGAATTTTACCACACTTTTGGACTCCTTAAATGTGCCTAAGCTTAATGAGTGTCTCATGCCACAGTAGTGCTGATTCATGTAAATAACAACAATCTGCTAATCCTATCAGCTCTTCTGTTAATTCAAGAAGCAAAGGCCTAAATTTTTCAGCGCTTAAAGAAAAAAGAGACTTTAAAACATGAGTTTTAAAAATAAAGTGATAGCTCATTTTTCTATGTTTTTTCATTGTCAAACATAGTCACATAAAGGCTTGCTAAGCAAAATCCTCACTTTTGTAATTCTAGAAAGATTTTTTTTTTAATACCTTGTACCTTTTTTTTTCACGGTCAACTGAAAAATGATTATTCTTTAGCGTACTCCATTTTCCTGTCTGTCTCACTTATTTTCCTGGAAGAAAACCACCTGTATTTCTTACGTAAGGCTAATAAGATGTATTCTAAGAAATGTCATAGAGTCCTGCAGTGAGTTCGGAGAAACTGAATGAGCATCGTGGAATGAGACTTGTTACTGTCTATTATGGCATCTCCTTATGGAATTAGAGAATACATGCAAGAGAGACATTGCCTTGCTCACCTTTGTATTTGTTTTGCTTCCTGTCTCCCTCTTTGGAGATGGTGATTAAAAGCACTCATAAACTCCATAGATTTATCATTCCATGTACTTGCTCTTTCTTGTACACTTCAAGTTTTAGAATGACCAAAGCTTCAAAGCCTAAAAGAGATAGAAGGAGGAAAAACCCCTCAGTGTGCAGTTAACAGCTTCAAGCAGTTGCACATTGTGTGTCAGCACAAGCAAAGAAAATTTAATCAGATTTGCAGCTGTCTGAGTACAGCAGGTCAGACGTGGTGAGTTGGTGACACTTCCTAGGATTTAAGCAAAGACAAGCAAATCTCAGAGTTTTTGTTCAAGCTGTAATGTATCCTCTCTTAACAGAACCAGCACCTCCTTGGGCAGTTATGATGTCAGATAATTTGGAAGAAATATCAGGAATAGGTGCAATATGGTCTTGCCTTGATGTTTCTCAGACAAAACGAGATGCAAGACAACTGCAGCAGTGAGGCTCTGGAAAAAGTGGCTGTGAGCAGTGTGAGGCAGATGAGGAAGCAAATTTCAGCCTGCGGAGATGGGAAAGAAACAGTGACCACTGCAATGGAGCTACCACAGCCAACACCAGTTAACACCAGCAAAAATGAACGTGCATTAATGAGGATCAGGTATTACTGGCTAATTCTGTGCTCATAGCCTTGGTGTCATTGCCTGACTGACCCATTGATATCAATTTTGTATTCTATAGTTGATATTCAGCCCTTGTTGCATTCAGTAAGGGGTCTCCTGTAGGCTCTGATCAGCTGTCAGCCACAGCGAGGGACCCAGCATTTGTCTGAATTAAATAGGCAGTGTTGCTCCAGATTTTCACAATGAAGCTTACAGAATAATTGTTCTTCTTTTTTAAAGGATCTTTGAAATATGAGATATAGTGTGGTTTTGTCTGTAACACTCTCCTTAAAATGTCGTGTACTTGTTCAAGCATTTAATAGCTTATTGGCAAAGCATGATCTTTAGATTTAATAGTTGGTTTAATATAAAACATCTCAAGAAGGTGGATGGCATTACAACCTTATTGAAGGTACTTCCATTTTCCTACTGCATTGTGAAAACGTAGTTAGACTACATACACTTTAAATATATTTAGAAAAAGAAACTCTATTCTATATGACATTTAAGGGACAAATGTATTTGACCAAATGTGAATAGAAAGAATTTGGGAATGTAACTTCACAAAGAATGTTTAAAGTAAATGTACTGAATATTGTGTCCAGTTCTGTGCCCTCAGTTCAAGGACAGGGAATTGCTGTCCAGTGCAGAGCCACAAAGATGATGAGGGGAGTGGAGCATCTCCTGATGAGGAGCAGCTGAGGGAGCTGGGACTCTTTAGCTTGGAGAAGAGGAGACTGAGGGGTGACCTCATTAATGTTTGTAAATTTGTAAAGGGCGAGTGTCAGGAGGAAGGAGCCAGGCTCTTCTCTCTGATGTCCAGTGACAGGGGTCATTGGGTCAATGGGAGCAAGCTGGAGCATAGGAGGTTCAACCTGAACGTGAGGAAAAACTTTTTCACTGTTAGGATGACAGAGCCCTGGCCCAGGCTGCCCAGAGAGGTTGTGGAGTCTCCTTCTCTGGAGACATTCAAAACCCGCCTGGACACGTTCCTGTGTGACCTGGTCTGGGTGATCCTGCTCTGGCAGGGGTTGGACTGAATGAGCTTTCGAGGTCCCTTCCAAATCCTCACATTCTGTGAGTCTGTGATCTTCCCTGACCATGGGCAGAAGGGCTTTGGGAGAGGTTACAAGACAGGACGTGGCAACTGTAGTGTCTGGGTTGGGTGGACAGAGGATGCCAGGAGAAACCCCTGGTATCATCTGCTGCAAAAAAGGGTTAAGGTTGGTGATCAGTCCTATACCAGCACAGTTTCTTGGTTCATTGTGGTACAACCTCACCACATTTGCAAAGCGGTTGACCCAAAAATCATCGTACCTTAAACAACAGTGTCCTCAGGTTTTAATCTTTGCCCACAACGGTCTGTAACTATAGAAGAGTCCTAATTTCACAAAAATTTCTTTTCACCCCCATGATGACCAGAGAATGGACCTGGAAGACTTATCTTCCCATATGCAGCTCTGTGCCTGTGTGTATGTAGATATCCACACATATACATGTCAGAACTTTCACATTGCTTGGAAAATTAATGACGTCCTCTAATTGTTCTCGCCTACAATTTCTAGTAATACTGTAGCTTCTTCAAGTCTTTCTTCATCCCACATAATGCTATTTTCATAGGATACTGTGATGACTAGACAGATTTAAAAAAATTCTAGACAAGCCATCTTTATCTTTTCAGACTTCAGATGTACTTATTAAAACAATTCATGACAGTCCATTCTTTCTAGGAAGTCTGATCAGGGCATAACTAGTTCCAGTACTAGCAGTCATGTTAGTTAGCAGTTTTACAGCATCCTAAAGAATTTTTTTTAGACAGGAAATTAGTTGCTTTTTAGGTATGGCTTATTATAACAGTTGATCTATTCACTGATATTTTCTTATTTTTCTTCTTGACTTACTGTTACTTTCTTTTCCCCTGTGTGACCTTCATTCTTAGTTCTTAACAACCGTGCAATCAAATACTAGTTTTCATTCTATTCAATAAAATCTAAATAATGTACCATCATTTTACCTGTTAAAAAAGAAAAATAGCAAAATCTATGTAACAATTGAAAGAAAAATAGCAACAACTCTTAGTCATGTTCTGTGGAATAATTTCAGTAAAATATGTCTCCATAGATTGAACATCAATGTGATGGAAGGTGCAGTTATTCTTTCCTATCTCAGAATGTTTGCAAAGGAGTTCTTTTTATGGTTAAATCACTCCATTCTATAAATTTTTTTTTCAAGGCCTAGCTGTACACAGTAAGTGATGGCCTTTGCCTCGTGGTATTGGATAAATGCCTCCAACTGTATTTTTCTTTCTTTTCCTCAATCTGTTTCATCTTTTGAACACTCAACAGTTGGGTTTTTTAAAATCTAAAATTATGCCAGTCATGTACGACTTTCACAAAAGCACTTTATCTTATGACTTTTCAATACTCAGTGGATAAGATACAGAGGAAGAATCATGTATTTCATGACAGTCAGACCTGTCTGATCACTCTTTTCGACTGACATCACTGAATGAACTGAACAAACTAATGGTACTGCCACTTCATGTCCAATTCAGAGCACAGCTTGCAGTGAGCCTTTGCAGTGCTTAACTGCTGTCGCTGGGAAGCTGAGAAGTTGCAATCACAAATCAACAACAGCGCTTGCCCCCGTTAAATTAATACTCATGACTCTTAAGAGTGACTACCCTAAACAAAACTGACTCATACAGGATAAAGTTAGTACAACTGAAATCAGAATTTGATTCAGACACTCCAGGAATCCTGTGGTGCCACTTCCATTAGGAACTGACAGCCTGTCACCACCCCTGTTAACGGTTTTGCACAAGCCACTACCATGCTCCTATAAAATTCATAACTTGTACAAATGCACAAAGAAATACCCTGAATTTTAACGAGTAACTTGCTGCAAAGGATTTTTGAAGATCCATTCATATAAGGATTATATACTGCATACCTCAAAAAGCATAGATAAAGGGAAATCCAGTGCATTTTTTAACACATACTTTATCTGCCTTCATCTTAATTTGTTTTCCAGTATTCTTTGGAAGGGAAAATAGAAATGTGTTTACTAGAGAATGCCTGGTTTTGCTTGATCCATAAAGCCATTTACCTGAGATTTTTCTAACACAACTCTATTGTGATTTTAGGAGTGATCTGATGCTAACATATCTACTTTTGAACTTTTCTCCGGGTTCTGCAAAGCCTTGCTTTGACCTTAACTCTGTCTGTGTATGTGTGCCTTTTAGGATAAATTTAAAGATTATTTTTGACAGGTGGTACCTATTTCCAAAAACAAAACTTAGATATGGGTGCACTTTCATTGTCCTCCAACTTTGACTATTACTTCTTTTTTTTTTCTTAATTTATTATTATATTGGAAGAATGGATAAGATAGCCCATTTCCACTAACATAGTGTTGACATACCCTACGAAACACAAGGATGCAAAAAGCATGTTAGTTAAATCCCATCTGTTCTAGGGTCTTAAAGTAGTATATACAAGTAGTATTTCAATTATGACAGAGCTTCTCCATTGAAATAAAACTGTCCTTAGGCTAGCAAACTGATAGCCTAAGTTTTATTTCATAGAGATTAAATTGCTCACAATACTACAAGTGAATATTTTACTGTGTTGTGCAACTATATTCAGCTTTATATTTCAAATCAGTATTCAAAACCAAACATAAGCAATAAGAGAAACCAAAGAGTCACTGATGAAATCATGTATTGTAATGACTTTTTTTGCAATATTTGAATCCAACAGCTAGTTTGGACTTCCAATCTTTTTTTGTTATTGTGCTGAGTCCATGAATATATACATCAGAATGCAGTTTAGAGTTCAGTTCCAGTGATTCTTATTCTCATTATGTTTTATACATTAGTTCTATCAGTGGCTGTTTATGCACTTGATTTAAAATTTAATTTACTATGACATAACCATTCAAGCTTCTCACTGAGCTTTATAGATTGGAAAGTAACGAGCTATTAGAAACAAATTTTGTGTTTTGCATTCTAGCCCTTAAAATTCCTGTTCTAGAAACATTATATTCACATCAACTCTCAGTCATAGCTGACTTGTCTCATATAACCTTGAAAGAAACTGACTACTGGTTGTCTACTTTAGTGTGTTAAATTATGGTCTTCTCTGGATCAGGCTTTATAAAAAAATAAGCCTTAACAACATTTTATTTGCTTAAATACCTAAAATTTTTGCCTTGTGGCAATCTTGTATCCTCTGTGAATAAAATGTTTTAGAATATTTTATTCACTTTATAAACTATGCATCCTGCCTTCTTAACAGAGGAGTATAGATAACTCCCACTGTAATTTATGTATTTTAATGTCTGTAATTTATGATGTGCTTGATTCATTTTGTTCGTTTTTAAAATCAATCACCATGTTTTCTATTTTAGGCCTTTAATTGGGATGGTTTTAAAAATAGCAGTCAGTGCGTGTGTTGTTGCTTGTTTTAAAGGAAACATTTCTGAGCAGTTTCCTGCCTTGGTGGAGACAGAGGCTTCAAGGATCCCAGGGCAGGATGCTGGTGTGGGAGATGCAGACACTGTCTCAGACCTGCTTCTCCATGAAGGAGTGTGATACAGTGCCCAGGACAGACCTGAGCAGGTCAGGGAGTGGAGAAGGATTTTGAAAGCTGCTTCCAACTCGGATTTTCATGTCGTTTTTTCCATTCTACTCTTTGTCTTTCACTTTCCTTGCCCATCGTGCCCATTGTGCTCATGATGTCAGGTGAATGGGCCATAACCATTAGTTATAATCTCAGGAAAACCATTTTTTTAAAAATTTTTGTTCTAAGATTTATAATTGACAATCATTGTATTTCACTTCCAAGTGTAACACTTTTATTATTTCTCTTACACGTCTGTACATCCACTTACAGCTTCCATTAACATTTTATTTGGGAAGGATTAATGATTGGCAGAGCTCAAAAGATTGTGTGTGCCTGTCGAGAAGTGACTGTAGGCAAATGAAAATTGTTTATCAGCTCTCTGCTCAGAGGAGTTTTATTAGCGAAAAGTAAGAGCACAAGCTAAGGCAGATGAACACTTAATTTCATTATACTGCCAAGGAATTGTGGCTCATAGGTACATAATTTCACACAGATCTGAACATAACTGAAACACAACAGATCTGAACAGAACCCAAACACAACAGTCTGAATCAAGCTTAAAGAAGTAGTTTAACATTGGGTAATTTTAGATTTTCTAACTTTTGTGTCACTTCTTACACAACTTTGCTGAGGTCTTTTTGTCACTCTCCCTGCTTATGAGGATCTATACGTGTTGGTTTCAGTTTACTAGAGTAAACCCAAGTAATCTTCCAGCGACAGATGAGTAAAGCTGTAACTATTGAGCCAATGAGTGTAGTCATGTCACATTTCCAGGAAAAGTGAGATAGATGAGAGCAGGCAGCCCCAGATAACCCTGAAAAGCTTCACATTTCGTAGATGAACAACCCAGTGAAGCTAATCAATTTACTAAGCATTTGAGCAACCAAATTGTTTTGCTATAAACCTGTGCATTTTCCAATTCTAGCTGACCACTTATCCTCATAAATTGTCATTTATTATTTGCACTGGTCATCATGCCTCTACACCCTGAATTATGCCAGACTCCAAGCTATGTGCAAACATAACGATCTGCATTCAGTCTGTGATGCTACTGCTGCGTCTAGGGAGCAAACCTGGCCCGGTCACCATATCTCTGTCTTACAGCTTTTCCACCTGAATATCTCTTATATTCTACCCACTCTAATATTAACATTTCTCTATGGGTAGCACATCTCCAGGTCCAGAGCATCCAACAATTTAGAGCATATGAATTGTCCTTGAACACATCTCCAAAAACTTCACAGCACTGTGTGACAAGGACAAGAGGAAGTGGCCTCAAATTGTGTTGGGGAGGTTTAGATTGGATATTAGGGAAGATTTCTTCATCAAAAGTGTTGACAAGAATTGGAATCAGGCTGCCCAGGGAAGTAGTGGAGTCACCATCCCTGGAGGTATTTAAAAGCCTTGTTGATGTGGCACTTAGGGACATGGTTTAGTGGTGGAGTTGGCAGTGCTGGGTTTACAGTCGGAGTCAGTGATCTTAAAGGTCTTTTCCAGCCTAAATGACTCGATGCTACAATTCTATCAGCTTTGCAAATGTCTGGTAAAATTTTATGTTGATAGTTCTTTGCAACTCATGTTATGGCCCTGCAGTGCTATTACCACAATGTGGTAATAACCCTGTGGCAACGCAGTTATTACTCAGCCGTGTAAAAGGCCATTGTTGTAATAACACATTGAGTTGTGCCCAAGATAGAAATAGCTATGTTATGCCCTACCATGATGATTCTTTGGCACTAAATATGAAAGGATTTGTTACAATAATTATGTTATGAAACTCGTGTGACTAATTCTCTCCAGTTGCTTTGACCAGTCTGGCCTCAGTGCTGCACGAACTCAACACCTCATCACTGTAGTCTGTCATGATAAAACAATGTAAATAAAAACACCATTTTGAATGATTCTTCATAGATATCTATATATAAAACATGTGTGAGTCAGCATTGAAAACAACTTTGAATATAGACATCTAGTATTAAAAATATATATATGTATATATTGCCAAAAAATAATTGCCAAACAAAATATTGTAATCTACAGAATCAATTGGTCTTTTGAATATTATCATTTATACATCTTAAATATTTATGTGAGTTCTCAAAACATGGAAGTGTAGCATCAGTGACACAGACATGTAAGAGAAGTATAAGTGTAAAAGCAATAAACTTAATTTAAAAAAAACAAATTCTCCATCTTTTCTAAGGTAGGATACACAGAAATAATCCATTGTTTAACATGCACTCTCTTAAAAAATCATAATATTTGATATGCAATATAGATTTAGCAAACAGTTGTGATTAAGTCTAAAAAAACAAATGGAATTGAGTCTGGAGTGCACTGTTAAAATAGAAAAGTTGTTTACCATGGTAAGACTTCAGTTCAGATTAGTAACATTAAATCTTCATATATTTCATTAACTTGTAGACATCAGAACACCGGAACAATGTTATAGTCACACTTGTCCATTTTCAAATTTGCATTAAAAAGGATATTGTCATTACTTAATAAAAGTTATGTCATGTTTGAGCTGATGGTCTTTTCTTATGAACGAAATATATGAAGAACAATTAAATAAAAATTGCACTCATTTTTGGGTGAGGGAGGTGAAAGCACCGAATAAACCAGTTTACTTGTAGATCTTTTTTTTCCAAAGACATCTTTTTGCTGAAATGAAAAAATAATCAAATTATCATCTGACCTTTTATCACTACTGATTTTATTAATATACTCTTCTAGTCTTGATACAATGATAATGATGGACGAAGGCTTCAAGTGCTAGTTCAATTATGTCACCCATAAATTATTGTCCTTTTTAACCGCTCTAGTGTTCCAAAGTCCATAGCAAATCATCTTTAGATACTTGTCACACTTGAATTTCATGAGTCAGTGCAGATCAAGCGTGTGTGGTGAACCAGAACAAACATAGTGGCTTCAAGTTATGACTTTCAAGGTCACAAATATATGGCAAGGAAAACATTCTCGAATTTTCAGTCACTGGATCAGTAAGAAATCTATACTCATAATCGTTATTACCCTTCCATTTCCCTCTTAAGTCATAAATGTTAATTTTAGATTCCCAGACTCTTGAAAATAAATGAAATAAACCCCAGTTACTATTTGAATTGGGTAATTTTCTGCACCTAATCCTATTTAATGAAAGCAATAGTGTATAGACGAATCTGTGCCTGGTAGATAATGCTTACATAGTGTTGGGTCATGAAAAAAATATTGAAGCAACTTACATTAAAAGCATTAAAAGACATGAAATGCAATTTTGTTTCTTTTTTTGTGGACCCATCTTTGTGATCATATAATGCAATGTAACCCAATCCTGGTTGGAGTCTCTATGCATTAAAGTCCTAACTGTTTTACAAATGGTTAATAAATGTCTACAAATAGTGCATTGCTTTTGCTACAGTGAAGATTAAGGATAAAATGTCAATGCTGAAAGCCTTCTATTGTATGAAAATGTTTATAGTCTTGGATCACAGAATAGTCCAGTATTAATATAAACATATTTTATTTTAACTTTAAAAAAACCCTAAAGAATTGTATAAATATATGCAATAATTATATACATATTAATATGTTTTACAGAAACTCTTACTCTTTAATAGTAACATGAAAACACGGTTTTGCTAAACAAGATATAATTAAAAGATTTAGGTAAGATTCTACATTTCATGCAGAATTACATGTAAAATTTAACAGAACTTCAAAATAAACCATACAGTTTATAAATACTTATGGCTAGCTTTAGCATTGAACATGAACAATGACTTCTTTTTCATGAGAACCGCATCCATGTGCAGCTTTTAACTGTTTGAATCCACATGACAGACACAACTGTTGCAATCTATTTATGGCAAACGAAAAAATATTACCAGAGACTGTTAGATATTTTTATCCACAAGCAATACTTCTACTTTTAAAAATAATTTTAGAAGGATACATTAGAAATATTCTATTTTTAAACTGTATTTAATTGTCTTAATATAACATGGATTTCAGAACTCTGAATACATGAAGTTAGTCTGTAACGTGTGTGTGTATATAAATATATGTATATAAAATTATAAAAAGGCGAAGAATGAGAAAAAAATCAGCCCAGAGGTTAAAGAATAACATTATCCATACTTATTTTTTTAAGCATGTCAGTATTATTTCGAATGACTTTATTATTTAATAAAGCACCTGGGGCCTGGAGACCTGGCTATACAGATGTCCATAGAAGGAGGAGGATGGAAGATGGTGTTTATTCTATATAAAGTAGTGAGCACAACAGAATTGTGGCTGACACGGAAGTATTACCTTTTTTTTTTACACACAGTAAGTCCAGCGCTGCCTTCCTCAGTGCTCCCAAGCTTGCGACAGCCAGTAGTTATTTGTTAACTGGTGATGGGGATAAGGGTAGTAAGCAACAGAGAACGTAATTTCAGCACCAATAAATAAATGGAAATCTTGGGAGAGATGGTTTAAGTATTTCTTCCCAATTCTACTTGTGCTGTCTGCTAAGCACTGGAAAAACTAAGACCACTTAATTCCAATAGACTTCTGAGGCAAATCCAGTCTCCAAAGTTACTCTATATTTAAGAGATCCTGTAAATGGAAACAGATAATTAGGAAAGTGGTAGGAAAAAATATATTTTATTGTGTTCTTAAGCACTGCACACTTTATTATTTACCCATTTAATAGATTCTAACTTATTGCCTGGTAAACTGAAAGTATTTAATGTATGCATATTAATACACATGAATGTCAGAAAAATAATCATCTTGGATACATTTAAGTACTGGATGTATTAAACATAGCTGCAAGGCCTTTCTTATCAGCAGTTTCCAGTTAATATTTGATATAACTTTAAAACAATGCAATATATCACAATAGATTAGTGGTGAAATTCATCCATTAATTGCAGGCTGTTGTTAACTGGTGTCAAACTCACATACCATGTCTAATTCCCTATTAATTGCTTATCTGTGAAAACCATCAGTACGTAACGGAAACAAGTTGGCATTGCAGAAAAGCTGAGTGAAGAATCGCTGTATAAATTAGGGTTGGTGTGGGACCTGTTAGCATGATGTCAGCATGTATTGCAAAATTTCTGATAAATTTCTGCCTTCTGAACTCTTTAAACGAAGGGAAAACTTGAAGGTAGTAGAAGTTGTTTTTCCATCCTCAGTCAGATAAATATTCTTTATAAATCTTTGTCTCTGGGGAATGAAAAGTATACCAAATCATCTGCATACACACAAGTCAAATGCTGGCTGCGTAGGATATGAAAATTTGTTTTACTGAGGTTAAAATTTGTAAACCAAAATTTGCCCTGTACTCCTACTGGCTCATGACGACTGTGCACACATATATACACTGATGAAGAGACTTTCATGTGAATTACTCATTAAGGCAATAACACAGCTCCAAAAATATGTTTGCAGCATTGCTTAAGCCTCAAAATGAAGGAATAATTTGCCTATGCAATAAACTTCTGTAACATGACTTGGCCACTAGAAAAGAAAAAAACATTGTCACTAATATGGGATCTCTTTTGTGTGACTAATATATTTGTAGAAAAATACAGAGCCTTGGGAAGTTCTTGACAATTCCCTCCCCATCCATATGAGATGTGAGGTTTTACAAGAACACACTGCTGAGGCTCCTAGCACCACACGACAACAGAAAACACCATCTTGATTAGCTTTGTGACATAATGCATTCTGATTACCTAGGTGCAGCAATTATATAAAATAACAGAGCTGTTAACATGCTATCACTGACTCACAGAGCTCATGTGAATAATTTATGCAGAATGAAGTAGAAATAGAGTCCTCATTTTACTAAAGGTAAACTCTAGGTCATTCTCAGAGAGTAACTCCAAAGATTAAAAAATAAATCAGTGATTCTTCTTCACCTGACTTTTGATTGTATATACAAAATTAGGGCTTTTCCCCTTTCCTTAGGGACTACCAGATATGTGGTTCTTGCCATTGTTTCTTTAAAGAAAATCATACGTGTGGCTTTTTGTACAATGTAAAAATGTTTGGTTTTGCTTGCTGGATTATGCATCTTTATTAGGAAAGTACTAAACATAGGGTAGTTTGAACTCGATAGATCTTCCAGGAATTAGTTGAATGTTTTACCAGCCTCCTTCATTCAAGAAAGCCAGTGGACAAATTGATTTTCCGCTGTAAGGGACCTATCTATTGTGCTAGAAGTACACTGGTTTTTTGATTGTTGCCTCTGTCTTATGAATTTAAGCTGTTTTTTCATTGTATGAGATCCAGATCAATGAAAGCTTTGAAGATAAGGACCAAGCTGTTGAGATGCTTGTCTGTAGGGCGTTGTGTTGAGTAATTGCGATGTTTTCCCAAAGCTTTCATTATCTGAATCCAGTTGTATCCAGGTACAGATTTTAAAAGATATTTCTGAAGATTAATGTTTTTAAGTCTCTGTCAGCTGCGTTTCTCAACTGTCATTACTGAGAAGGCAAAAAAATACTCTGCCCCCTATTTTAGCATGTCAATACAGCCAGCCCAGTAGTACTATTTGTTCTTTGCTTACAAATTCAAGGGCCCAATCTTTCAAACCAAACAGGTGCCTGAGGACTGGAGGAAAGCAAAT
>NW_010164380.1:0-18131 GCF_000695765.1 Mesitornis unicolor | reverse complement strand
TTGAGACCTTTTGCAGTTGTTTATAAAATAAATCGTCTATCTCTTCTTCTTGGCTAGCTGGTCTGTAACAGACACACACCACAACATCAGCCTTGCTACCTATTCCCCTGAGTTTCACCCACAAGCACTCGGTCCTACCGTCACCCTCAAGCTCCAGCTCGAGGGTTTCAAAACATTCTCTAACATACAGAGCTACACCCCCGCCTCTCTTACCTTTCCTATCCCTCCTGAACTGTCTATATCCACCCACAGTGGCACTCCAGTTATGTGAGTCATCCCACCATGTTTCAGTGAGCGCAATTAAATCATAGTCCCCTTGTCTCACAATGGCCACTAGCTCCTCCTGCTTATTGCCCATACTTCATGCATTGGTGTATATGCACTTCAGGTGGGCTGCTTTCCTCACTGCATTTTTTATGGGGATAGCTTTGATTTCCAGATGACTGCCTTTTGAGTCATCTACTCTGACTTTTATCACAGTCTTTTTGAGAAGGAAGGGTTGTGGAAGAGGAAGATGTTCAGAACTATGCACAACATCCAAGATAAAGAAGTACCTTAGCTTTACACAGTTGGATAAACTATTTTCATCAAAAGCCCAAGATTTCAGTTCATAGTACTAGTAACCAGCTTACAGCTCACTAGATTTAAAATTTCCTGTTCACTCCCTTGCCAGTAATGAAATCTAAATTCTGTTCACTTACTCTGGTAAAGTGCTACGGCGATCAAGACTTCCCACATGCTTCTGGAGTCCTGTACGGAGAGTATACAATCAATACTGCTTGGTATCTTTAGTAATATCTCCCTGAGTTTTGTGCTACCCTTTGCTCAGTCAAGAAGCAGGAATAATTGTTTCAGATCTTCACAAGTCAATGTTATCAGTAGTGTAACTGAACTGAAACCAACAGTGACCTGGAAAGATAAGTTGCATTTAAAGGAAATGCTGGCTTCTCATGGAGAAAATAAAGCTTCTGCTCAGAATCTAATGGCTTTCAGATTATTTAAGCTTTATATAATTTTGTAAAGTGTACATGGTCCCTGATTATCAGGAGCATTTTTTGCTTAATTTAACTTGTTTATATCACATAGTCTTATGAGATTAAAATTTCCAAGTTCTGAACAGACATGCCCCTAATAATGAACTGTTTCTTTATATTTATTTTATGCAAAAAAAATGATGAATTATGTTTTCTGGGAGGTGTTACACTTCTGTCTCAAATCTTAAGCAGCCAGAAGCCGGAGCTTACACACAAACTCACTGTCATTCCTAATGATATTCCATGTCTACAAATTATTATCTTCCTCAGATCAGTCAGCAGTCACACATCAGCTCAATGGGAGCTGCCAAGTTTAACAAAATAACATTTCCTTCCTCTCCAAAGTATGTTGAAAATGAAGCTGAATGAGACAGTAGCCCAAAACTACTTCTTGTTTTAAACAGAGAAATGGGGCACAGCTCTTTCCTGTTAAACTGGCTGCTTTCAATTGATTCCCATAGTGACCAACAGTGCACACAAGGAGATCCTGTTTTGATAAGGACAGTTCCTGGTGGTTTTGGTTCCAGGGAACTGGTTTTTTGGGGGGTTTTTTTGCCTTTCTTTTTTGCTTTTTTCCTTTTTTTTTAATGTGAATGCAAGAAAGTTGAGAATGGCTTTCAAATTTAAATTCTGTTGTTCCAAATTCATTATATCACAATGCTTTCCAGCTCAGTTTCCTCAATTGCAATGTAAAGAAAATTTCCCTTGACTGGAAGCCCTGTAAGCACATGCAAAGTTACACTGGTCATTGCATAGCCATGTACTTGTAAATGCACTCACAGTAGCATAGAGCAGGACAACTGGCAACCCTTTCACCTACCTTGATACCTATAAGGACCAGCAGAAAAAGTTGCAAAACCACTTTCCATCATATTTGAAAAGCCATGGCAGTGTGGTGAGGTTCCTACTGGCTAGAAAAAGGGAAACAGCCCCCATTTTCAAAAAAAAAAAAAAAGGAAGACTCAGGGAACTACAAGCCAGTCAGTCTCGCTTCTGTGCCTGGCAGGATCATGGAGCAGATCCTCCTGAAGGCTCTGCTAAGCCAGATGAAAAATAAGGAGGTGGTTGGTGGCAACCAGCATGGCTTCACCACGGGCAAATTGTGCCTGACAAATCTGATGGCATTTTACGATGGGATTACAGTGTCAGTGGATAAGGGAAGAGCACTGACATCATCTACTTGCACTTGTGCAAATCATTTGACAGTGCCGCATACAACATTCTGGGCTCTAAATTGGAGAGACATGGATTTGATAGATGGACCAATCAGTGGATAAGGAATTGGCTGGATGGTCATACTCAAATGGTTGTGGTCAATGGCTCAGTGTCCATGTAGAGATGAGTAACGAGTGCCACTCCTCAGGAGGTGGTATTGGGACCAGCACTGTACAATATATTTGTTGATGACATGGAAGGTGGGATCAAGTGCACCCTCAGCAAGTTTGCTGATGACACCAAGCTATGCAATGTGGCTGACATGATAGAAGGAAGGGCCCTCCAGAAGGACCTTGACAGACTTGAGAGGTGAGCCTGTGCAAAGTGTATGAAGTTCCACAAGGTCAAGTGCAAGGTTCTACATCTAGGTCAGGCAAATCCCAAGCACAAATATAGGCTGGGCAGAAAAAGCCAACAACAAAAAGACAACAACAAAAGACAACAGCCCTGAGGAAAAGCACTTGGGGGTGCTGGTCAATGGGAACCTCAACATGAGTCAGCAGTGTGTGCTAGCAGCCCAGAAGGCCAACTGCAACCTGGGTTCAAAAGAAGCATGGCCAGCTTCAAGGGAGCTTGAAGGTCAAGGCAGATTATTCTCCCCCTCTACTCTGCTTTTGTAAGACCTCACCTGGAGTACTGTGTCCAGCTCTGGGGTCCCCAACATAAGAAAGACATGGAGTTGTTGGAGCAAGTCCAGAGGAGGACCACAAAGATGATCAGAGGGCTAGACCACCTCTCCTACAAAGACAGGCCAAGAGTGTTGGGATTGTTCAGCCTGGAGAAGAGAAGGCTCCAGGGAGACCTAGTAGAGGCCTTCCAGTACCTGAAAGGGGCCTACAGGAAAGCTGGGAAGGGACTTTTTACAGGGGCATGTAATGCTAGGACAAGGCGTAATGGTTCCAAACTGAAAGAGAGTAGATTTAGATTAGACATTAGGAAGAAATTCTTTGTTGTGAGAATAGTGAGGCACAGGCACAGGTTGTCCAGGGAAGTTGTGGATGCCCCCTCCCTGAAAGTGTTCAAGGCCAGGTTGGACAGGGCTTTGAGCAGCCTGGTCTGGTGGGAGGTGTCCCTGCCCATATCAGGAGGCTTGGAACTAGATGATCTTTAATGTCCCTTCCAATCCAAACTATTTTATGATTCTATGATTACTTATCCCTATATTAAAATTAAATGTAATTCATTACATTGAATTTTTGTATTATTTATGTAATAGTGTGACAGACTGAAAGAAGACACTTGAATAAAATATCTCTTCTCCTACTTTGAATTATCATTTTAAAATACCATTGTGAAGAACCATAAAGATAAACAATGGTACTTTACTGCATAATTTATGCATTTCAACCAAAGATTTAGGTTGTGGACAGAAACAATTAAGCTTCTCCAGAAGAAAAGATGTTTAAGAAGAAATACTGTAACTTAGGGCAGTAAGTTTCTATTAGGATCAGTAAGTGAAAGAATCTTCTTTTTACCTTGCAGACTGTTATAAGTCATTGTTACTCAAACCCTGAGGCAGACACTGCTGTATGATTAAAAAAGACAAGCCACTATACAAAAGCATTTCCATGGGCAGAGCTATTGTTTGTTTTTAATCCAAAATATTTTTTCTTTCAAAAAAGGATAATTCCATTCAATAAATTTAAGTAGCAGTGGGAAAATTCTATTTTACCTGACTTTTAATGCAAACTAGATATCATAATTTTCTTAAAATTTAAAAAATATAAAGTTACATTATTACAGTTTCTGTGTATGAATAATCTGGTTTGATCAATATTACTCAAATATAACAGCAAAAATTCAGTTAAATTACTGTGCAATTTACCAACTTTAGTTTGTGCAAATGAAAAATTCAGATCTCAGACTTTGTTACTGAAGTTTCAAAGTGAAATTCTAGCTTATAGCTCTGAATGTTTCTCACCAGAATGCACAAAATAATTGTGATAATTATGTTCTTCAAACCCTATGAACAGTGCACTCAGTGCATAAGCAACTATGAGACCACCATATGGGAAACAATATTTTGTTCAAAATGCCATTCTTCTTACACCTCAAAATTTTGTTTCAGGGTATTTATTGACACCAGCAATTTAGCTGACAGTCTCTGTTAGAAGTATCTTAACAGCAAGTATTTCTGTGCAGTACCATTTTCCTGTATGCTAATTTTCAGTCATACCTCGGATGAGAAGTCCCAAAATCCTGAAGGGTACTTCAACAACATCGTTCCTGACCCAGAAAGCACTGCCCAGTTTTGCACAAGAGTCCCAACATTTAACCCAGTAATAACCATTTCAGTGACAATGGATTTCAGAGCAATGGGTTCCTGGGGCAAGATAATCACTACCCTGTTATATTGGTTTTGGCTGTGACAGAGTTAATTTTCTTCATAGTAGCTGGTATGATGACATGTTTCAGATTTGTGATCAAAATCATGTTGATAACACACTAATGTTTTAGCTGTTGCTGAGCAGAGCTTGCACAGCATCAAGGCTTTTCTGTTTCTTATGCTGCTCCACCACAAAAGTAGTCTAAAATGCAGTTGGTAGGTGACACAGGCAAGACAGGTGACCCAAAGTGACCAAAGGGATATCCCGTACTGCATGACATTGTGCTCAGCAGTAAAATCTGGAGGAAAGGAGGAAAGAGAGACATTCAAAGTTATGCTTGTGCACACAGCTTTTGCTTTACCTATTCAACTGCCTTTATCTCTACCTACAGTTTTTTTCACATTTACCCTTCTCATTCTCTCCCTCACTACACTGGGGGGGAGTGAGAAAGCAGCTGTGTCAGGCTGAGCTGCCCACTGGTGTTAAACTTCAACACTTGTGGAAAAGTATCACCTCTTTTCCTCAAGAATATAAACCTCTTTTAATTACCAGTTTTCCCACTTGACTTCGACTTTGTGTGGAGTTACAGTGACTTTCAAAGTCATCACTGAAGTACTACATAGTCTACTCAGATGAAGCACCTTTCTGGTAATCATATCCCTATTCAGAAACAGATGTAAGAAGATGACTTTTTTAGTATTCTCTCCCTAGGTCCCTACAGCACTCTTTGGAGCATAAGACCCAATGACTGTCATTGCTGTAAACTTTTGGAATTGTGGAAAGGTAGTTAGATGTTACATACTCTTAAAATCACTATTAGAGAAAAGAGATTGTTGAAGAAAAAAGAGCTCAAGTGTTCTAGACTGTCTCTTTAGTCTTTAAATGACAGAACACAGCTTTTTCATAAATGCGAAATTAATAAATGAGAAATTCTTTCAGTTCTTTTATTTCTGTGCAGTAAGATCAAGTTAAAGATGCATCAGGAAAAGAAAGTGAAAAACAGAAAGGTACCTGGGGTAGATCTACTAAATCACCCTAGAATAAAGTGAACTAATAGTGAATAAGCCGTAAACTCACCTCATCAGAGACATGATGGGAGAAGACTGACTGGCTGAATGTTTCAGAGATGTGCTGAGCATTTACACCTCCCACTATCTTTCCCTTTCAGATTCAGAGAAAAATGTAGAGAAATGGAATAATGATCATGAGCAGACAAAGAAAAGGTGATAGCAGTAAAATCAGCAGTGTTACTGCATTGTAAAATTGTTCATTAACACCTTTAATGTCCATCAGAGTTTTACTAGTGCCAGAGATCGCACAATAAGTTTATACACCTTTTTCAATTCATTTGACAGACAACACAATAAATGAACATTCAAGTCTATCAATTTGTCCATCAAAGAGTAAAATTATGTAGTATTTCATGAATTGTACAAAAAAATATAGATGCATTATGAGAAAAACTCTGTGAAATTACTCTTCTAAAATGCTTTAACTGCCCAAACAGTTACTGTGTAATTTGCTGCAAGCTAAATTCAGTGAGACATCCTTCAACTGTCTAATAGAAGAGATAATGCACTGTACCAGTGTTTAATCTGGCCAACTTGCATCTTCCTGTGGCATCTTTATGACTTAAAAAGAAACAATAAAGGTCAAAGTTTAAAAAGTTATCTGTTAGAAGATTTTTTCCCCCTAAGGAAAGCAAACTAAAAGAATCTTAATTGAAGATAATAAAGATTAAATTTATTAAACTATTAAAATGATGATTAAGACTTTTTAAAAAAACACCTTTTCTCTATTTTCTACATTCTTTGAGAATTAGATACAATATTCATCAGAAAAGAGAAGTATAAAGTCCTTTGTAACAGTATGAGATACACACCTCGTAGGTTAACCAAAGTTGACAAGTCCTAGCAGCTCTAATAGTGGCTTTGTCCTTGCAAACCTTGTCATTTAGCCTCAAAATAATCTTACTCTTCCTTTTAGAGCTGCATTGATTGTCAGTATCATGGCAAATTATCGATGGTTGAGGCTGAGGGCAGTGAGGAAAGAATGGTAACGAAAGAAGGTAGGTTTTGCATTGTATATGACTAAGCCAAGTAAAGCTTAGGCCTGCTATCCCATCATATCAGCAAAAGTCTAAGCACTATATTCTGCAAACTGGTAAAGGTAAAAACCTGTCTGAAAACTATTTGATTGGCATTAAATACTAGATAGGATTAAGGATCTATTTCTGTGGATCAAAGTTAGTAAATTAGGTTAAATTTGGATGTACCAGTTCTGGGAAGATAGTAAAGCAATAGGCACAGTTTTATGCTGTTACTACAAGTTAGTTAATATTCAATGTTTGCTCTCTCTTTTCCTAGAGTGTTGGTCTTAGACATTATGAATTACTCCTTTGTTATTTAAAGTATCAGATCCCATCTGGATTTCAATTATTCTTTCAGTAAACAACTTATTTTTCCCTAAATTAACCTCCTCAATCTTTTAATCTGTTATACCAACAAAAATGATCACTGAGATAGTCAGAGATATATCTTTCATAAAATTATTAAAGTTACCCACATCAAGGTATTTTCAGATTTTTATGTCAGGTTTTTTATGAGATACTTTATGGGTTCATCTCTGCTTGTATTGAATGAATGAGAACAAAAGCAAAATAGAGCCTGAAGTCACTGAGGGAAACATTAATTGTTATTCTACCAGAGCAAAGTAGGCTGCCGTAAGAAAGAGAGTAATTTTTGTTCTTGAAAGAAGAAAAGTCATTAAGAACAAGTCTTCATTTTTCTTGGGGTTTTTTCCAAGTGTTGCTAACGCTCAAATATATTTTTTTTTAATATACTGGGTAACTATATTACTATTGGAGTAAAAGCAAGATACTATTTTTTCTAAGATTTTATTATTTTATCTATTATTCATAGAAAGTGAACAGTCCAGAGTGGCTATGCCTCCATACCACATCCCAATGAATGAGCAAGATATTCAGCTGTTAGTGATTAATTTTCTGCTGCTGCAGTAAGTATCAGTTAGGAGCAAAGCAGGTTAGTATATCAGACAGCACACTGGAGGAGACTACATCACCTATTCTTTGTATTTCAGTGGAACAGAAGTTTTGATCATTCATTGTCAGCACGGACCGCCACATCTCAGCTCTCCACCCTTCCATCCACCTGCCCTCAAAACTACTTTTAAGTTTACAAAGCAATTATGGAGTCAGCATGAGATTCAGTTCTTCACATAAAAAGATGTAAGAAGTTGCTATGCCTACTATATTGCATGCTTCTGAGAAATGAACTTTGTACTGAAGTCAACCCACAGCTAAGAAAGTTTCAAAACAGACACTTCTGCATACCTCAGATATCTTATGAAAAAAAAACCCAACAAAAACCAAATGAAAACAACCCCCCCACACACAAAATCCAAACAAACGCCCTACACAAACAAATAACAAAGCAAAACAAATTATGTGCTTTTGCAGCATTCTGAGTGCATTACTATCATGACACTAATAATGGGGCTATCATAAACTGGAAAGATAGATTATAACAATGTTATGTAAGTGCAGAAAGTGCTTCTATTTGGTGAACTTAAGTGTGGAAAAAGAAACTTTGAAAGCATAGAAATGAAAATTTCTAAAAAATTTGCAAAGATGTAAATATTTTAATATCTTTACCACTGGCAGCAAGAGAACACCGAGGACAGGTGGCAGAGACTGGAAAGAGAACGAGACATCTCTTCCCAGATGTTCAGCAACACGCTGTATTTCATTGTTCCACCTGCTCCTTTTCAAATATGAAAGCCAAGTTCCATGTGTGGAGGAATCACAGGACACACCAAGCCTGTTAAAAGAAACCTAGAACAGAAGTGCAAATAGAAGGAAAAGAAGGCAACAACTCCCACAGAGTAGACGATGCATGAAGCAGTGTCATGCACACTGTGATAGTGATGCTCATAAAAACAAGATCAGCAGAGCTGTCTGCACAGCCATGAAACTTTCTTCCCACAAAAACAGTTGAGGGTGATGGTATCATGAGAGGTTTCTGACATGGAAATATGCTAGAAACACTTCAGTTCAATGCTATATTGTAACACAATGCAACATATAATAGTTTAGGATGTTGTAAGAACAAACTTTGTCTATGTATTCTCAAAACAACAATACTTGGAAGTGAACAGTTAGCTATGCACCAGACATTTCAATACTAGGAGGAGATTTCAAGACATACCTTTGTACGCTGTGGCCACCACAGAGCAATGGGAGTAACACTGCTGGAAAAGAAGGATCATTAGACACTTTACCTTCCTTGGCTGTTTCTGGCAAAAAGGAGGAATCATAAAGGAAGGAAATGTGAAAGGAGGAATCTAAAGATAATGAGACACCAAGATATTTGGCAGGAATCTAGAGGTTACTGACAGACACATGAATGACTGTGAGTGAGTAGGTCAACAGAGAGGTGGGCAAAGCAATTGTACTTCAACTTCAGAAAACTGTACCAACTTCAGAGGTGGTGAAGTGCTGGTAAGGTAGTCACCATAAATCTCAGAAGGCTTCATAAGTTAGATGAATCATAAATGTGAAAGACTGCAATGTGAGATTCCTCATCTAATTGAACCATATCATCCATAAAATTGGTCTGTATTGATCTTCAACCGTTTTTAGTCTTGTTTGAAATTTTGTTTACATGGTCTTAATTGAGCTCCAATATGTTTATGGAGGAAGAAACTAATTTATCTTAATATTAGAATTAAAAGGAAGCAAATGTGAATATAATTGCAGAGTAGCAACTATTCTACACCAGTTTATTTGCTCAGGAATTTGAACAACCTAACAATCAATCTGAACTACCGTTTTCCCAAGTGCTACTAAAAGCAAAGAAAAATCGGAATAACGTATTTCTCAGATTTCTGAAAAGACCTTTTGTGTTAAAATGAGATTTTAAATCAAGAATCCTTTGGATTTCTGGCACACATTTTTCTTTTCACAAGGGTTGGAATTTGAGAACTCATACAAGAGTCTTTTAATTGACGGAAAATGTGTTCAATGACACTTAACTAAAAAGGACAAAGAACAATTATAAAAAATCCACAACATTTTAGATACATTGAAAGGTAGTTTTATAACATTTTGACAGGTCTTGGCAACAGAACTGAAGTAAGATCAAAAATCTTGCCACTCCACAGCAAACAGTATTCATACCACCATGACTTCCATTTGTCACAAAAAAATGTAAACCTGCTACAGTAGGAAAAACTCTCAGATTACATAAGCGTCTCTTACATGAGATCTTAGTTAATTTTTAAGTGCAATATACATTCACAAGAAAAGATATTTGGAGTGAAAAACCTGATGAAGGAACTCTCCAAAAAGGAAACTTGTATTTCTTTCTTGAACAAAAGATGTTCAATTTTATCAGCAAGTCATGTTGTATCATGTAAGAATTGGGAACTGTCCAAGCACATTTCAAATGTTCAAGAAGTTCAAGAGCTTGGCCAACAGCAAAGCCCCCAGCTCATATTTCTGAATTTCCACATACTATGTTGTTTAACTAGTGCAAACTCTAGTGCATTGAATATATACTAGACTGTGGTAGTCCTTGGCCATCTTTCTGAGCAACAGGAGCGTCTCCTTTATTGTCTGGAATTGATTTCTTTCTCAACTCTGGACTGTGTATGTGTAGCCCTGGATTCTGAAGAGGTAATTACTCAAAAGGTACTTAGCAACTAAAATCCCAGCCAGGAAGAAGGCAAACATTGGTGAATTCTCATCTAGAAGCAGATCCTCTGCACTGAAAGACTTCCTCTTTGAGTGAATGGCAGGTGCTCTGCATTTTCAAAAGCAGTCTTCAAGTTACACTAATAGCAGTGTCATTGCACAGACTGTAGACTATTCCTGAAATTGCTAGGAGTATTTCTATATTTGAATTGGTGAAATGGTAAAACTGCTACATCAAAAGCACTGCTCTGAGCCTCACTGTGGAACCTTTATTTGTTCATAGGATTCAAAGAAAGAAAATTGATTTTTTGCTGGAAAAGTCTTACTTTGAATGAAGCCATGAAGTGTGAATTATTCAAGTTTATCTGGAAAAATTTCAACAGCACATATCTGAGGGAATTACTGACTCCTCCACAAAAGTCTAAGTGAAAGCAAAGCCTCTAACTTGAGGCAGTAGTAACTATTATTCTTTTAAGGTCCTCGACTTTTAAGGTACGTATGGCTCTTAAGGCACATCATAGGGTCTTAGGGCAGATATATGATTCTTGGGTGTGACTTTGGAGGGAGTTTCTCCTTGAAGTCTGTGACTCCTACGGCAGGACCAGGACTCTTAAGGCAGCTCTGGACTCTTAAGAAAGTCTATGACTCTTAAGGAAGACTTCGGAGCGAGTTTCTCCTGGTAGCTGAAGCAGAGTTACAGCTGGGGAAGTCATGGAGGTCACACCTCCATGTGGTCCTGCTGGCTGCCTGCAAGGGTGATGAAGTTCACCTCTGCTTCAGCAGGGGTTTTTCCCCCCTCAGGTTCAATGCCTGATTGTCACCTCAACCTACAAGTTAAAAATTATGGGTAAAGCCCAGTAGTTTCAGAGGGTGGATTGTTGTTGTTATGACTTACCCTCAGTGTGGAATCTCATGATGACTATATATCATGACGTGTCACCTGCCTACAATACTCGCTAAGACAGATGGGCAGACATCACCCTCACTTAACCCAGAAAAGGGGCATGCACTCAGTGCTTGCTTAATGCGAGACATACATTTCCTGCTATCTTTTTCTAGTTTACCACAGACATTAAATTTAGTAGGCTTCTCTGTTCCAATTTCATCCTGCACTCAACTAGAATGAAAAATGCTATTGAATGCCCAATTTATGAAGTTAAAGGATAAAGTCTATATTTATTCATTCTCTCAGACATTTAGAATTTCAAAGTAGCATTCAGTCACTTACCACAGGATTTGAATGACAATTTCATATAGGTAAGTTGAAAAGTAGGACCATGAGAATTTTGATATTTCTCCTTTGACTTAATTTAAAGCCCTTGTTTATTTGTGCTTATAAATGCATTTTAACACAGCTTCAGACAAAATGGACAAATGCGTCTTCACTGAAGTTAGTGGACTCTGTCCATTTACCACCAGCTGCAGATCTGGCCCATAATTCACTGTTATGCTGAAATGTTCTGTACAAAGAATTGAGTAAATAAAATTTATACCCTTGTGCTTACAACCAGGCTATGGACAAACAGCAAGAATAGAACTTGTGCCAAACTGTCTGCAAGACACAGAAATGCTGTTCAGCCCCTGCACATCCCTCTTCCAGAGTACAATCTGGAATATTTGCCACTCTGTCTCTTAAGTCTCTCTGTAGTTAACATAGGACACACAAAAAATTAAGCTTGCTCTCAGACACAGAAGTAATGTACCCAGTAGAAACTAACACGTGCATGCTGTCTTTACATTAGAACAATAAATGCAGGCTTAAAAATAACTGTCAGCTTTTTCCTCAAGACATCCATTAATAGATTTTCTCCATTTTGACAGGTGACAGTGGGAAAGTTTTTCAGGCATCAATTAGTAGAAATGTGTTAACATTAAAAAAGTCTTTTACATCAGTATTTCTAGTTCTCAAAAGGAAAGGTAAAAATAAAAGCATTTATTTCCCCACAGCTTCCTCTGCACTGTAGTTAAAACACTGCATTTGGATGTCATTTATACGAACAATGTGTGTGTATTACCTTTAAACATAAAGACCTGTAAAAATACCTCAAACATCTTATATGTGTGTTAAGCACAGTGAATTTTTAACAAAGCAGTGAGAAACACAGCAGCAAGCTTAGTCGTTGTGTCCTGCTTAGGTGAACAGAAGGTTTCCAACATGAGAACAGGGTAGGCTGACTCTTCTTGGCTTGGGTAGGCTTTTGCCTTCTACTTGTTGTTACTGTTCTCACTGATGTCACTGGATCCCACATCATCTGCCTTCTGGAAAGTGCCAGAAAATGTCTCTAGGAGGATCCATACAACGTCACTCAGCTGCAGGTTCTGGACAGTTGGTTCATTTCGGTTAGTGTATGCCATTAAGATGCAGCTCTCATTCAGCTGTTCACAAGTCAAAACAATTCATCTAAACTGATGTCCTCCAGGGCATGATCCCTGATTTGAATCTTGACATTGGCATGCCATGCATTGCCGCAGGGATCTACTTTCAGTGAGACACCAAACAAGCACTGTTTTTTCTGAGAAATCTTCAGGTACTTTATGAATGAGAACAAATGAACTTCTTAATAGAGTCTAAGGTCTTAATAAAGAACAGGTTGGTCTCAATGTTCTACAGTAATCATCCAACAGAAAAGCATTTACCTGTACCAGTGAAACTCAATATTTATTCTCACAACATAGTCATGTTTCCACTTCTAATCAAAAGGAAATACTAGCATCCATTCCTATAAGGGTGGGGAACGGCCTGATATGTACTGGTAACAGTAATTATATTCCCCACCTCAATTAATTTCACCTAAATGATCTCAGATTGATCACTAGTTCATGGTACTCTTACTTACTGGGGCTTATACTGTGCTAGCACCTCAAAATCCAATCCACAAATGGATTTCTGCCTTATCTGGGTTTGCACATACAAAACCCCCATAAAAACCAGAAAGAGCTCTTGCAGGTTCTGCAATTCTCAGCTTAAGAGTTAGATAGTGTGTATCAGAGAAACAAAGCAACTTCATGACCGGTTCCCACTTTTATTATGCCAAGCTATTTTCCCATCTTCCTTTCATCTGCACAGCTCTGTGCAACAGAAGCAACACAGAAAAGTCAGATTAGTTTGCAAAGTTACCACCTACTGTTGCAGATATATTTTCTCCAATTCATCTTCATAATATACTCAGCAGTTTTAAATGGACCATTAACAGTATTTCTATTTGTCTAAGGAGTTTATATTACCTCTAATAGTTCTAAAAGTAAAAAGATTTAACTTCATCATGATCTTACAATGCATTATTACAGATAACATCAGTACCTATAAATGATAGCTATTCAAAGTATACATACTGGAAGACCTTTGTGATAAAATAGCTTTATTATACACACGGAGTGCAACTACCATCTCTGGGACCCAGTATGAAGTAGTGGCTTCTGTGCAATAAGCAGCGTTCTGTGTTAGTATGTCCTGAATTAGTAGATAGATGCCGTGGAGAAAATGAAATACAATACAGCTATATTAAAATTAAAGACACTGGTTTTACAGGTTTCCCAGTTGAAGAAATAGCCTGTTACTTTCTTCTTCTGATAAGCAAAAATTGTGTTTATTGACTGTAATATTAGCTGTAATATTAGCTAGCATTGCAACAAACATTTTGTGCTTGGATTTCCTCATTGTATTTGTTTTGAGTTAAATGCTTTGGCATTCTTGAATTAAAAACACTATCTGTTATCGCCTTCTTCAGTATGCAACCTTACTAAGGTTTTAAAGAACTATTAGATCCCATTAGACAGACTGATTTGTTTCATATTATGAACACTAATGAAGAAACTGTACAAACTTGTTTCAAAATTTCTGGAACTCTTCCAAGATGAGTTTTTCCCCTGCTATTGAGTTTTAGAGGCCAAAGTATGCTGCTGAGAGAGATTAAAACTAGAAGCAATAACTGTTCTTCAAATTTATATATAGATGTGTGTGTGTGTGTGTGTGTGTATATATATATGTATGTACATTTATGTGTAAGTATGTGTACATATATGTTTTCAGATTTGCATTATTTCCCTGATCTGGAACACTGATCAAGGAGGGACCAGATCAACAGTTTATATGAAATTACCTATGAAGCCCAATGGATGAAGTCCAGCTCAATGTATAGTAGAGAGGGCTGTAGACCTTATTTTAACTTTTCAATAAATATAAACAATACAACTGTTTGTAACAGTTGTACTGCTGAAAATACAAATTTGGGCAAAAATGCTGACAATACAAACATTGTCATACTTTTTTACCCCAGAAACTAGTAACATACAGTGAAAAACTGAAATAAAAAGAAGAAAAATCTAACAGACTTATAGAAGAATTAGAAGGAGCAGAATTGTAACCTAAAAAAGCCCTGTTCCAAGGCATGTATACTAAATACATATGTGATATGTATATGTATACATACATATAAAGATATGCATAGAGTATTTTCATCCATTATAAATGTTTTAGCTTTAAATACACAAACTGATTCTACCTTGTCAGGCCCGCCTTCAGATTCAGAGACAAATAAATACCAACTTTAAATACTAATTTCACCGTATCTTCTGTAAGGCACAGGTAAGCCCATAACTTTTGATTGCTATAAGACTAAGTAACAGTTCACAGACAAAATAATAATGTCTTGTATTCAAAATTATATCAAAGGTAGAAGTACTTATAGGGAAATAAGCCATTTCTACAAAGATGTGCAGAGTTTTCGAGTTAATACTATATCAAATGACTGTAGAATACCTCAGACCTCTGATTTTATTTACTGAGTCATAAAATTTCAAAAAATATTTTACACCACTACCACAAAAAGAGAACATAAATAACAAAACACCAAAAAGTAACAAAAAAGGACTTATAAATGGAAGCAACTCGTGTTGCCCTTATGTTTATTCGTGTTTTCCCATCCTTTGACACTGCCAGATTAAAAAAAAAACCATAAAATATCTTTTACATAACTTAGAACTAGCTAATGTCCTTTCTAATGTATATTTGAAATCTTCCAATTTCCTTTCTTCTTAAAGCTAGTGAACTATTTGCACAGGCTTGATCTATAATCAATATACAATATTTGTAAGTAGTTCTAGAACTCAACTCATCAATTTTACAGACATTTAATATATATTAACTAATGTTCTTCTTTTCCATTGCATTCAGTAGAGCTACCCCTTTGTTTGTCTTACCTATTGGGATGAATTAAAAAAATGTTAAATTCCACTTTAAATTGACCATGGAATAACAACAACAACAACAAAAAAACATGATGATGGCAATTATGATGATTTAAAAAATTAAAATTCTGATACTCAACCCACTGTAATCAGGAGCAATCTCCTTGGCCAGTTTGGCTAGTAAATCATCTTTATCAAATTCAATGTCTTTCTGAGTTGCACTTGGTTTGGTGACTAGATTATAGATGTAGTATTCAGCCACCGTCCCTGCCTTACTGAACTGGGTGACTATCTTGATTTAACTGTATGCAGCCCAGATAGCCAACCATATCCTGGGCTGTATCAAGTGCACGGGCAGCACTTCAAGGGAGGTGATTCTGCCCCTCTACTGTGCTCTGGTGAAACCCCATCTGGAGTACTGCATCCAGTTCTGGAGCCCTCAACACAAGAAGGACATGGAACTGTTGGAGCCTGTCCAGAAGAGGACCACAGAAATAATCAGTGATGGAACTTCACTCCTATGCAGAAAGGCTAAGAGTGTTGAGCTTGTTTACCCTGAAGAAGAGGAGTCTCTGAAGAGACATCATTGCAGCCATTCAGTACTTAAAGGGGACCTATAAGAAAGACTGAGACAGATTTTTTTGTACGGCCTATTGTGATATGACAGGAGATAACAGTTTTAAACTAAAAGAGGGTAGATTTAGACTAGATATAAGGAAGATTTTTTTTTTTTACAATGAGGGTAGTGAAATTCTGGATCAGATTGCCTAAAGAGGTGATAGATGCCCCATCTATGGAGACATTCAAGGTCAGGTTGGATGGGGCTCTGAGCAACCTGATCTACTTGAAGATATCCCTGCTCACTGCAGGGGAAGTTGGACTAGATGACCTTTAAAGGTCCCTCTCAACCCAAACTATTCAATGATTCTATGAAGACAAATCTGATAGTGAAAAGGAGGATGAAGAGCACAGCAATAAAGTAAAAAATTAGGACCATTACAGCAAACAGGGCAAACAGAATGCATGGGAGAGTGTTTAGAATGTTTATGATTGCAAGAGCCCTGACATAGTAAAAGCAGAACTATCCTTACAGAGAGCTCTGAATGTCAGTGCTGGCATTCTGATGACTTGTTCTTAAGTCACAGGCAGCAGCTTCTGCCTGAGCATGTGAGAAGTTCTACCACATCACAATCAGTCACGTAAGGGCAGCATACAAACCTGGAACTCTGACATAGAACCATAGAATGGTTTCAGTGGGGAAAGACCTTTAAGATCATCAAGTCCAACCATAGATCCAGCCCTAAGTCTACCACTAGACCACATTCCTAAGCATGACATCTACTCATCTTTTAAACACCTCCAGGTTCTTGGGCACTTCCCAACTCTTACACATCATGACTTTGCAGTCTCAGAATCACAGAATCATAGAGTGGTTTAGGTTGGAAGGGACCTTAAAGATCATCCAGTCCAACCCCACTGCCATGGGCAGGGACACCTCCCACTGGACCATGTTGTCCAACCTGGTCTCGAACAATTCCAGGGAGGGGGCATCCATAACTTCCCTGGGCAACCTGTTCCAGTGTCTCACCACTCTTACAGTAAAGAATTTCTTCCTAATATCTAGTCTAAGTTTACCCTCTTCCAGTTTAAAACCATTCCCCCTCATTCTATTGCTGTCTGCCCTTGTAAAAAGTCCCTCCCCAGCTTTTCTGTAAGACCACTTCAGGAACTGGAAGACTGCAATAAAGTGCCCCCGAGTCTTCTCTTCTCCAGGCTGAATAGCCCCAACTCTCTCAGTTGCTCCTCGTAGGGGAGGTGCTCCAGCCCTCTGGTCATCTTCATGGCCTTCCTCTGGACCCGCTCCAACAGCTTGATGTATGGCTGTATGATGTCTTTATATAGCCATATCATTATTATAATAACCAACTTCAGAAAATATGAGTGCCTCCCAGCAATAACCAGGAGACAGATTAAAATAGCAAAAATGTAGGTTATTTCTATAGTTGGGCCCTATAGACCATATACATAATCATGCACTAGAGATCGAAGATCACAGAATCACTGAAGTGGGCAGGGACCTCTGAAGATCTCCTCGTCCAAGCCCTTGCACAAGCAGGGTCACCTACAGCAGGTTGCTCAGGGCCATATCCAGTCATGTTTTGAGGTATGGAGACTCTATGGCCCTTCTGTACAACCTATTCGAGTGTTTGACCATCATCACAGCAAAAACATGGTTTCTTCTGTTCAGAAGTGTTTCAGTTTGTACTTTCACTCGATACCAGAGAAGAGCTTGGCTCCCTCCTCTTCAAATCCTTCCATGAGGTATTTATACACATAGATAATATCCCCCCTCATCCTTCTCTTCTCCAGGCTAAAAAGTTCCTTAGCGCTTCCAGCCTCTTCTCACAACAGAGATGCTCCAGTCTCTAATGATATCAGCCATACACCAAAGATATCATAAACCCTATCATTTCCACATCATACAAAGAAACTGAGCCAGATTATCTAGCTTGTTGGAATCTAGTGTAAATAGGAAATGTACCAAATGTAGCTTTCTTTTGAAGAAATACCTAGTTCATCAAAATAACATTAAGCCTTCCTTTTAATAAATTTAGTAGTCTTGTTTTCGCAGAATCACAGAATCACAGAACGTTA